>NC_090737.1:146241108-146398608 GCF_036898095.1 Palaemon carinicauda | reverse complement strand
TCGATATTTTGCCCATAAAGGACTTGATGACCAAAGTTAGCCCCCTTATGGACAGCCACTTCCCCACCTTTAAGACCTCCATTAACACTACCACTCCTGACAAAGATGATAACTATTCAATATCAACCGAAGCTTATATGTATGTAGTAGGATACAGACGGCTATTCCGTAATATGACATATCGGCCACAAAGTCAATCACCACCCACCACTTGCTCACGCCCCAACCAACAACTTCTACAAACACCTACTGACTCCTATCTGCTTAAGTTATGCTACTACCACTCCAGATTTGAGGCTGCTGCAAAGAAATTTGCAATCGGTTGTCAGTTGCTAAAATACACGTAAGTTGGCCATCACTTGTGGCAGTCTCTTCCCGTGTCACTAATCTCTTCTTTTTATATGATGCAGGTATGGGCGTATGATTTTTGGTAGCCACAGGTGCTTGCCATTCTCTTTTGCCAAGACCATTCGCCAGGACACGACGAAGTCAGTCTAAATCTGCCAACGTCCGCTTAGTACCTGGTTTCCACACCCTGGGGTTGCCAAGAGCTTTTCCTGGGGGTTGCCAAAATCTCAAAATATCAAAATAAAAATAAAAATTCAAAATATGGCAGAACTCGCAGTAAAGAAAAAATATATAAACGTATTTGTGGATTTTTATTTATAGACTTGTATATATCTACATCATAGACTCCTTTAAGGAAGGACTGGAACGTCAGGACCTCGGGGTTTTTAACTTGAGTCTGAAAGATTAACTTGAGTCTGGACTAAAATGACTTCTAGAAGGGCTAGAAACACGTTCTCTGGATCAATATGGGGGTTTTTGAGGATGGTGAGTTCAATAGTAACATTTTCAACACCACCTGGGGTCATCTTCAAGGTCTAAAGGTCATTTATCAAGGTCAAATTTGTGAATTTTGGTCATTTTTGCTCGTTTTTTGTGTGTAACTCATAAATGGTGAGAGATAGCTGATTATAATATGAGGCAAGTCTGCAGAGCTGTCCGAATTTAATATATATTGTCATATATCGTCCTTCAAGAAAGGACTGGAATGTCCCCTGATCGGGGTTTTTAACTTGAGTCTGAAGGATTAACTTGAGTCCTGGACTAAAATGACTTCTAAGAAGGGCTAGAAACACGTTCTCTGAGTCAAAATGGGGGTTTTTGAGGACGGTGAGTTCAATAGTGACATTTTCAACACCACCCGGGGTCATCTTCCTCATCTTCAAGGTCAAAAGGTCATATTTCAAGGTCAAAATAGTGAATTTTGGTCATTTTTACTCGTTTTTGTGTGTAATTCATAGATGGTGAGGGATGGCTGATTATAATAAGAGGCAAGTCTGTAGTTCTGTCCAAATTTAATATATATTGTCTAGCGATGTTCATCTAATCAAATGTTAATGTCTTTGAGTTTTGTTGTGATGAGAAATACCGTTCTTTATTTCTTATTTTAGTGTTTCATTGTTTTAGGGCTTGTTTGGAATGTTTGAGTAATACAATATTTGACAATATATATTGAATTTGGACAGAACTACAGACTTGCCTCTTATTATAATCAGCCATCCCTCACCATCTATGAGTTACACACAAAAACGAGTAAAAATGACCAAAATTCACTATTTTGACCTTGAAATATGACCTTTTGACCTTGAAGATGAGGAAGATGACCCCAGGTGGTGTTGAAAATGTCACTATTGAACTCACCGTCCTCAAAAACCCCCATTTTGACTCAGAGAACGTGTTTCTAGCCCTTCTTAGAAGTCATTTTAGTCCAGGACTCAAGTTAATCCTTCAGACTCAAGTTAAAAACCCCGATCAGGGGACGTTCCAGTCCTTTCTTGAAGGACGATATATGACAATATATATTAAATTCGGACAGCTCTGCAGACTTGCCTCATATTATAATCAGCTATCTCTCACCATTTATGAGTTACACACAAAAAACGAGCAAAAATTACCAAAATTCACAAATTTGACCTTGATAAATGACCTTTAGACCTTGAAGATGACCCCAGGTGGTGTTGAAAATGTTACTATTGAACTCACCATCCTCAAAAACCCCCATTTTGATCCAGAGAACGTGTTTCTAGCCCTTCTAGAAGTCATTTTAGTCCAGACTCAAGTTAATCTTTCAGACTCAAGTTAAAAACCCCGAGCAGGGGACGTTCCAGTCCTTCCTTAAAGGAGTCTATGATCTACATATATAAATATAAAAAAACTAAATTTTAATGGTGGTATCCCTGAGTGCTATACGCATTTGATATGTGAACAGCATCACCATCCACGTCCAACCAGACAGCCACTCCGGCTGTACTGCCGCAGCGGGAAACACTGTCTGCAATTTGTTCGTCTTATATCGGTAAGTTGATGCCTTTATACCTGTATAGTGATTTCGAATGTGCTGCATAGGTTGCACTCAGTCTTTGTTTCTTTAAAATTCTTAATTACTCACGAAAAAGTGGTATGCTGACAATAGAAACTGAGTACTTCCCTTGTTGACGAAGTATTGCACCACAGTATGTGGATGATAGCCTATCGCAGTGTTCATAACTGAGGCTTCTAAAACCACATGGTCTCCCCCCCCCCCCACCATATTTAAAGAGAGATGGGCAAGGGAAGAGGAAGAGAAGGAGAGGGGCCAGGGAAGGAGGAGGGGCCACTTTTCATGCCCTCTCTTCCTACATTTTCCTCTTTCCCCTTGCCACCCTTTCCTTGCTTCTCTTTCCCCTTCTCCATCGTTCCACGCCCCTTCTCCTCCTGCTTCTTTTTTACCCCTCTCCTCCTCTCCACCTCCTTCTTGGCCCCTCCCCTCCTCTCCTCCTCCTTCTTGTCCCCCTCCCCTCCTCTTCAATATTTCCTTGCCACCTCCCCTTCCTCTCCTCCCCTTTACTCCTCCCCTTCCTTTGTATTTACCTCTTGTGATTTTGTGTTGTTTTTATTGTTATTTCATTTATTGTGTTATTAGATGTGTTATTTTATTTGTATGTTCTTGTGAAGTTAGCTCTTCTGCAGCACTAGTCACTTGGTCGAAAAAGTCGTTGTTTTGGCGGTTGTTTAGAGATTTGGAGGATTCTATGTCACTGGTTTTTGAGGTTGTTGTTTTGGCGGTTGTTTAGAGATTTGGAGGATTTTATGTCACTTGTTTTTGAGGTTGTTGTTTGGGCGAGATTTGGAGGGCTGTATATCATTGATTTTTTCATTCTCTGCTTCGTCTTATTTACTGCGATTTGCAAATATATTACACCTCTTTTCCTTTTTACTCCTTCCTTCACCCCTCCCTTCCTCTCTACACCTCCTCCTCCTTGTCCCTTGACCCTTCACTTTTCTTGCTACCTACCCTCTTTTTTTTATTCCTCCTTGTCATATTTCCTTGTCTCCGTCCCCCCTCTTTCCTATTCTCTCAGCCATCCTTCTCTTTCCTTGTCCCCCTCCTCGTCTCTTTCATTGGCCCCTACCCCTCTTCTCTCCTTGGCCCCTTCCCCTCCTTCTTGGCAGACTGCCATCGAAACAAAAAACAGAAATCGGCTGTAACCTGAACATGATTTAAGGGTAGCACTTTCTAAGACTGAACCACGAATAGAGAAACTTAGCTGCATGATCCAGGCCCAAGGCTCCCATTAAAATCAGTTTATCACTTAACAGAAAACAATTATACTTTTAGTTTGTTTTTGTGGAATGTGACAAAATATTATTCCAGAAGTAGGGTTTTTGATTAATATTAAGCCTTAAAATCTGTAATGCTATAATAAAATTTAATGATGTTAATTTTTTCTTTTCCAACCTTATAGTACCTCTCTTATAGACGGATATCTACTGTCTCTTACTTTTACAGCCAGCAACTAGTAATACGTTGTACCCGGAAGTCTTCCATTCAGAATTTCACTAAGCGCCCACAGTTCCTGCCAAGCACAGTATTTATCACCAAATCAAGACGATGGGGCCCTGAGTGTTTGCCAGATTTAGGCGTATGGCACAGAATTGTTTGGAAGCTGCCAAAGAAACAATGGAAGAAATGAGCCTTTGCCTAAAGGCCTCAAGCCCATGGTCATCACCCTTACACATAGTCCTAAAGCAAGATGGCTTCTTGCGTCCATGTGGGTATTAAAGGCATTTGAACATGCCCACAGAACCGGATCACTATCCCCTCCCAAACATCGCCGACATGACCTCCTATTTGCACAAAGCAAAGGTTTTCTCTGTGCTCGACCTCCTGGAGGGGTATTATCAGGTGCCCATGAACTGAGAAGACAACTCTAAGACCACCATCACCACCCCCTTCAGTACATACACCTTTAATTACTCCTGTTTTGACCTTCATAATGCTGGGGCCACTTTTTAACATCTCATGGATGGCCTCTTGGGGGACCTCCCCTTCTGTGTATGTAACTTGGACATCATACTTGTGTTCTCTTCCTCCAAAGATGAACACCTCCGTCACCTACGCATCGTGCTCAACCGCCTACAACGGAACGCCCTTGTAGTTTGGTACAAGTGTACCTTTGGCGCTAGCTAAGTATAGTTCTTAGGCCACCGCATCACTCCTGAAGGAGTCCACCCCCTCCCTGAGAAGGTGACAGCTGGTCAAATCTTCCCCATGCCCTTGACCATCAAAGCACTACAAGATTTTTTGGCCATGATAAACTACTATCACTGTTTCATGCCAGTTATCGCCACTACTCTTGTCCCCGTTTATGCTTCCCTCAAGGGCAAGCCACAAGAACTGAAGTGAGGTCCCCATTAAGAAGTGGCCTTCTGCACCTCTCCTTCTCTCCACTAATGCCAGCAACATTGCTATTTGTGTAGTACTCGAACTTGTGGTCAATGGCTCACCCCACCTCTTTTCCTTTTTATTCCTTCCTTCACCCCTCCCTTCCTCTCTACACCTCCTCCTCCTTGTCCCTTGACCTTTCACTTTTCTTGCTACCTACCCTTTTCCCTCAAGGGCAAGCCACAAGAACTGAAATGAGGTCCCCATTAAGAACTGGCCTTCTGCACCTATCCTTCTCTCCACTAATGCCAGCAACATTGCTATTTGTGCAGTACTCGAACTTGTGGTCAATGGCTCACCCCACCAATTGACATTCTTCAGTAGAAAACTGTCCAAGGCAGAATCCAACTACTCTATCTTCAACCACGAATTGCTGTTGGTGCACTTGGCTGTCCATCAATTTCGTTACTTCTTGAAAGGTACGACTTTCGTCATTCACACGGACCACATGCCTTTGGTGCACGTCTTCACTCGATTGTCCGACGTATGGTCCACCTGTCAACACCAATATCTCTGTCATAGCTAGATACAATTGTACCCTTCAATACATCCCTGGGAAAATTAATCCTGTTGCTAATGCCCTGCCAAGAAAAACAATGGCTGCCATTCATCTCGGATTGGATTACATCATCTTGGCAGAAGCCCAATGAAAAGATCCAGATTACTAAGTAAAAAGGACATCCTACACATCCCTCCGGTGAGAAGACGTCCCTCACGACGACTCCAACACCACCCTCCTCTGTAACGTCAGTACTGGTAGACCCAGACCGTGGATACCTGCTCCCATGTGTCGATGGGTGTTTGATTTCATTCATGGCCTTTCACATCCCTCACGCCAATCTACTGCAGAGCTACAGAAGACAATGTTCATTTGGTATTGCTTGATTAAAGATGCTAAGGATTGGGTTCAACCTGTATTTCATACCAAACTTCAAAAGTGCATTGACATACTGATTCAGGAGAGGGCACCTTTCCTTAACCTCAGCATCGGTGTGTACTCATTCACTCGATGTAGTTGGGCCCCTATCCACATCACAAGGACATCGTTACCTGTTTACCATCATCAATCGCTCCACTCATTGGCCTGAAGCCATTCCCTTGGAAACTGCAATGAACATCTTTCGTACATCCTACCTTATTCTAAGGATGGATAGCGAGATTTGGTATTCCTGAGCATATTACTTCTGACAGGGGTACCACTTTCCCCTCTTAATTGTGGACATCATTAGCGAATTTCCTGGGAATCACCCTACATCAGACAACCACCTCCAACCCTGCTACTAGCGGAATGGTTGAACATTTTCATCGCATCCTCAAAGCAGATGTGATGTTCAGCTACAAGGACTCCAACTGGTTTACTCAGCTTCTCTGGGTCTTCTTGGGACTAAGGACCACTTCTAAAGATGCCATGGATGTCTCGGCAGCTGAATAGGAGCCATGTACCACATGTGTTTCACATACACTCTTGTATTGTAATGGTATTTTCTTTTTTGTTGTATATCCCGTTATTTTCTTTTTTATTGTATATCTCATTCTATACCTCACTGTCAACAGAACTGGGTTCAGCCTGTCTTTTCATGAATTGATGTGTTTGAATTTTTATGTCCTTCCACTAAAAGTCTTGTATATAAACCGGTTGTCAGTTAAAATAAAGTTAGTTGCATTCACCTTGCCTCTCAATTGTCACCTCACACACAGCCAAGAGAGCAGGCAGGTTTTAAAAGTGGATATTCAATAACTGACCATATCCGTGTAATTAACAAGCTAATGGAAATATCAACTGAGTTTGACAAACCACTATGTATGGCATTTAAAGTCTGTGGAAAAGCTTTTGATTCTGTCAAAACTTTAGTAGCAATAAAAGCCCTTCAAATATGAGGAATAGATGATACTCATGTTAGGACACTTGAAGATATCTATACGGTAGTACAGCAATCCTAAACTACATAAATTTAGTGAGAAAATTCCAATTCAGAAAAGAGTTAGACAGGGGGACCCTATAGCTCGTAAATTATTCACAACATGCATAGAAGAAGCTTATAAGAATTTAGATTATGGGAATGTAATAATTAACATTAATGGTGAATACCTTAAAAGCTCAAGATTTGGAGATGACTTAGTTCTATTTATTGAATTATGGAAGAAATTGCAAAAAGAATTATTGAAGATTTACTTGGAGAAAGCAGAAATGTAGGACTTGAAAGGAATTTGAGTGAAACTAAGATAATTTTCGAAGAGAATGTGGAGAGACAACAAATAAAGGTTAAGGGGCCCAGCAGGTAGGCAAATATATAGGACGATACGACGAAAAACACAAAATCCTGAAAAAATTAACTGAGCTTCGTATGACAATTTTGTCAAAATTCCTCTTACTTTCATAGTTACGGGGTAATTAGTAAAAGTAACTCAATAAGCTGAAACCATTAATCCCTACAAAAAAATGCAGTATTTCTTCTGTTATCTTAAAGTTTGCTAATTATCACATTTTAATATAAAAAAAAAAAAATTGACCAATGGCATCTGTATAGATTCCATGAGTCACAAGATGAAGTATTACACCCTTCGGCCCTCAGTGCTAAGATAAACCTCAGGGAGAGTATGCGTTTGAGTTTGATCTCGCTTTTACATCCTTTTCCTTGGTTTCGACAAGAATTTCATCATGCCCGAGAGGAGAAGACAATTTCAACATCTCGCTAACATAAGGAAGAAGAAAATTGGCTGCAATAAGAGTTCAGAAGTGGGTAATATCGGCGATATTAGCGTAGTTCGAGAAGGATGAAGGAGCTACCGTCTTGCCTAACCAGGAGCCTAAAGAAGCAGGGCATTGACCAAAGGGATCTTCATTTATGATTAAATTATGATAAATAACATTGTTTTGATTTATTAATATGCAAAAAAACATAAAATTCATAATAATCTTGATTTATTAATATTGTCTTTGCAAAAATACAAAGAAAAACTTTGAACACCCGTATCTCAAAACGATACTTAGTGACCTTCAAATTCCTCTCTTCTCCCTTAGTTTTGAAGATAAAGCATTGAAATTTGGTATATAACATATAATGACATTATAGAATAATGAATATAGAGCTCTTTTTTCCAGTGTTTGTTTCATTTTTTTTTTCTTTTTTTATCCTGATTTTTAGGGGTTTATATTTTTATCATAATGAAAAAAATTCAAATCTAGGAAAAAAAGGAACTTTTAGAAAAAAAAATAATAAAACTTTGTTTGATTGGAGGTCTACATCAGGTCTATATAGGATAGTAATCCCAGGTCTTGATATTAATTATCAAGAGAGGATATACAATTTGAAAAACACTTATTTTCAGGTTAAATCACTCTGGCGTCGCAAAACTGAAGGTCAGAAGCAAAAATCCTATGCAGCTTGAAAGATGACCTAAGTCACCTTAATAAGTGGTATGAATATCAAAGTCCGGTCTTTAAAAACGGCATTAGCCGCCTGGCCCCCTTAAGGACGAATCTCTAGAGATTGTAAAAGAACAGACTTACTTAGGACGAACAGTAATTATTTCCCCAGGTTATGAGACCAGAATTAAACGCTGAATGAGCATGGCATGGACAGCTTTTAGCAAACAAAAAGAGATTATGAAAATCAAAATGCCACTTTTATAAAAAGAAAAGTATTTAGTCAGATGGTCCTACCAGTATTAACTGATGCATCAGAAACTTGGAACCTTACTAAAGCCCAAGAACATAAACTAGCTACAATTCAAAGAGCTATGGAAAAAATAATGATGAGAATAACACCAAGAGACAAAGAAAGAGCAATATGGATATGAGAGCAAAGCGAAGTAGGGAATTTTCTAATAAAATGGAAGAAAAAGAAATGGACGTTTTAAGGACCTATGAAACAGATAGAGGATATATGAACTAAAAGAATAACAGAGTGGGACCCTAGAGATTAAAAGCGAAGCAGGGGAAGGAAGAGAAGGAAATGGATTCATGAGCTAAGAAAATTTGCTGGTGTATATATATATATATATATATATATATATATATATATATATATATATACTATACTCATAGGTATGTATATATACAATTATATACATATGATATATATAAATACATATAATCATGATGTAAATATATACATATAAGTAGAATAGCTCCTTACTCTAACATGGAAATGCATGTTAGCAAAACCCTCTATTCAAGAAATTGCTTTTGAATGATAATTCTAATAAAGTATGAGTTACAAAATTTGTGCAATTTAATTTCTCTTCATCTTTTCCGAGATAAATAAATTCACGGCAAAAATGTATGGGGGCTATAGGCCCCAGCCTCCTACTCTTACAGCCCTGCATGGTCATCCCCCATACACATTGTCCTGAAGAAGGATAGCTCCTTGCACCCTTGTGGGGATTATAGGCATCTGAACATGCAGACAGAACTGGATCACAACTCCCTCCAAAACATTGCCGACGTTACAATCTACTTGCTCAAAGTGAATGTGTTCTCCAATCTCGACCTCCTGAAGGGTTATTATCAGGTGCACATGAACCCAGAAGACATCTCCAAAAATGCCATCACCACCCGCTTGGTCACATACATATTCGTAATACTGGGACAATTTTTCACCACCTCATGGATGATATCTTAGGGAACCTCCCTTTCTGCGTATGTTATGTGGACAACATACTTGTATTCTCTTCCCCAAAAAGGAACACTTCCATCACATACGCATCGTTCTCGACTGCCTACAATGGAACAGCCTTGTAGTCTGATACGACAAGTGTACCTTTGCCGTGAATGAAATATTGTTCTTAGGGTACCACATCACTGCTGAAGGTGTCCACCCCTCCTGGAGAACATATCAGTGGTTCAGAACTTCCCCACACCCTTAACTGTTAAAGCAATGAAATAATTCTTGAGCATAATTAACTATTATCACTTGTTCCAGCCAGCCATTGCCACCACTCTTTCCACCCTCGACACCTCCCTCAAGGGCAAGTCAAACGACCTGAAGTGGGGTCCCCTTCAGGAAGCAGCTTTCAGCAATGCAAAGAATGCCCTATCAACTGTTGCTGCTCTCACTTTTCTCCACCAATGCCAGCGACGTCGCTATTGGTGCGTTATTCGAGCATGTGGTCAATGGCTCGCCTCGCCCATTGGTCTTCTTCAGAAGAAAGCTGTTCAATGTGGAATCCAGCTAATCTACCTTTGACCGCAAATTGCTAGCAGTACATTTGGCTGTCCGTAACTTTTGCCACTTCTTAGAAACTACACCCTTTGTCATTCACATGGACCACCTTTCTTGTGGTGCACGCCTTCATTCGACAGTCCAACACATGGTTTACCTGTCAATGCTGACATTTTTCCAATGTGGCTGAATACAACTGCACTCTTCAACACATCTCTGGTAAAAGGAATCCTGTTGCTGATACCCTGTCATAAAACACATTGATCGCCATTCACCTGTCGTTGGATTACAATGCCTTGGCTGACCCCAATGAAATAACCAGAGTACCTAGGTTGCAGGACATACTACACATCTCTCCGCTGGGATGACGTTGCCCTTGACAACTCCAACGCCACCCTCCCCTGTGACGTCAGTACTGGTAGGTCACACCCGTGGATACCTACCCCCATTGGCTGTCAGGTGTTTGATTTAATTCATAGCCTCTCACATCCCTCGCTCTGATCTCCTACACAGCTATTAAAGACGAAGTTCATTTGACACACTTCACTAAAGATGCTAAGGACTGGGTCTTCACCTGTACTCCATGGTAAGCTTCAAAAATACATTGACAAACGGATTCAGGAGTGGGCACCTTTCCTCAACCTCAGCACCATTTTTCCCACATTCACATTGACATAGTAGGCCCCCTACCCACATCTCAAGGACACCGTTACCTGTTTACTGCCATTGACTGCTCCACTTATTGGGCTGAAGCCATCGTCATGCAAACTGTAACACCCGCCTCATGTACATAGACCTTACTCTCAGGGTGGATAGAGAGATTTTATGTCCCTGAGCATATTGCTCCTGACAGGGGGTACCACTTTCACCTCTCAATTGTGGACAGCATTAGCGAAACTCCTGGGAATCACCATACATCAGACAACTGCCAACAACCTTGCAGCCAATGGAATAGTTGAACTCATTCATCGCCACCTTACAGCAGCTTTGACATCCCTCTGCAATGACTCCAACTGGTTTACCCAGCTTTCCTAGGTCCCCCTTGTATTTAGGACTACTCCTATGGAAGACCTGGATGTCTCAGCAGCTGAAATGGTGTATGGCCACCTGTTGGTTAGCACTGCTGATTTTTTTTTCCGTCTGTAACCTCCTCCATCAATCTTCAGCACCTATGTCACATTGAGGGGAAATTTACTCCCGGCCACAAGACTTACTACCCCCAGCGAAGCAATACATACAAAATGAGATAAAAGTAAAGATTAAGGATTTCATTAATAATTTAGTTATGTTACATGTAAATTAAGACTAATTACAACAATAAGTATAAGTTTAGAAGCTTTGCATCTATCTAAATTATAATGCGATAGAGTGTCTGCAAACTTATTTTGCGGAGTGAGCGGTTAGGAACCAGGATCCAGGAAACCAGGTATACCAAAACCTCAAGTAAACATCTGGAAAACTGTTTCTCACAACAAATACAAGAAGATGGTAAAGCTATTTTTGGTTACTTCTGGAATAATGATACTTAATTCCTAAAAAAGAAACCTATACTATATATACTGTAATAAACAATATTTTAAGCTTTCAATTCATATATATTAAATAATATTACTTATGTTTACCAGATATGAAGAAACACATCTGTACCATAATTGTGTACTTTTTTCTATGTAAATATGTTCAGCTACTTTTCAACTTACGGGAAGTATTTTCTGTCAGATTTCAGTGTATATATATATATATATATATATATATATATATATATATATATATATATATATATATGTATATATATATATATGAATATATATGTCCATATATAACTATACTCATAGGTGTGTATATATACAATTATATACATATGATATACATAAATACATATAATCATGATGTAAATATATACATATAAGTAGAATAGCTCCTTACTCTAACATGGAAATGCATGTTAGCAAAAACTTCTATTCGAGAAATTGCTTTTGAATGATAGCCTAATTCTAATAAAGAATGAGTTACAAAATTTGTGCAATTTAATTTCTTTTCATCTTTTCCGAGTTAAATAAATTCACAGAAAAAATGTATAGAGGCTATAGCCCCAGCTTCCTACTCTTACACCCCTGCATGGTCGTCCCCCAAATCCTGACCAGCAAATTGGTAATCCTATAGTGACCTAAGATGCAAAGATGCTCAAGACTGCCAACTCTCCTGTGCCCTTTCACAACACACAACCCAGATGCCCGGTTCTTTAGGTCAGAAATAATCTTCAGGTTAAAGATGATCATGTTACCATCATGAAAAGCTGACGGTGTACTAGAGTTCCCTCCCAACAACATCTTTGAACAAATAATAGATTGGTTAGCTGAGCCAAACATCACTGCCACATGCAAAACTCTGAAGATGCAACCTTCAGAGCCAGAATATTTCTAGACAATGTAGGACTGTGATAGGAGGTCAACAGCCCTCATATGCCTACAAGAAACGCTAATGACTATTAACAATTTCGGCCACAGATGGTCAACAAGAAACAACACTAAACTTAGTTCGCAAAGTCCTCCAGACGAATTGACTATGTAATACAGTCGTGATAATTTGCAACATGTCTTCCGTACCCCTCGAGGATTTCCTAGAAATTATAAATGAAATTCATTGACCAAACATCGAAAGAACCCAAGCAACCAGCTGTAGCCGTGGCTATTACAAAACCACAACCTCGAAGTGACAAGGTATCAGAGGGCGAGCCAGATTCCCCCACAGCTTCAGCACACCAATCAAGAAACTATAAACATTTTAGCAAGCAGCTGCTACACCAAAGAATACAGCCTGGCACTTGACATAAACAAGGAATCAGGAAAGAAGCAGAATGAAAAAAATGCATTTGTTTTATCCATTGACGATTTTAGTAGTCATACTCAAAAGTGCAATCAAGGCTGTATATTTTAAGAAAACCTGCAGCAGGGATGCAACAGCTACCCAACCAACTAAGCATCCATAATGGCCAGATTGGTTGCCTTATGAGAGGATACTAGTCTGATTTTTGCTGTCTTTCTTTCAGGAAATGGAAAAAGAACTCTACATATTTCAACATCACCAATAAGATGTTCGACATGAAATGCCCTCGCCGATATGGGCACATGAAAATCGTTTGTCCTAGCCAGCCTGAACAAACAATTACAACCACCCTTCAACATCTTCCATGTGTCTGCCGCAAACAGCGCCCCACTAGATATTCAAGGAATCAGAAATACAAAAGTAGAGTTCACGAGCAAACCATATAGTTGGACATTCAACACTGTAGACATCACCGTCAGACTACTAGCAGCAGACTTCCGGGAGGTACATGACATGCTGGTAGGTGTATTCAGACAGCAAATTATCAAGGGAGCCACCCTATAGCCCCTACCACTCTAAGGGTAACAAAATATGCTTCAAGTGTGAATGAGAAATCTCTCGCCTCCTTCAGGAATTTTCCCATATATTCAAGGAAGACATCCAGCATGAAATCACTTGCCCTACAAAACACCATATCAAACATCATGTCATCACAGAGGGCCTCAGTGAACACAGGTTTCAGATGGCTGGCTCCAGACAAACTAGCCCACACAAAGCAGTTATTCTAGGATATGGAATGGGCAGGAATCTCCCAGTCTCCACCCTGTGGGCATCTCCCCTCCACATGGTGCCTAAAGGAGATGTCACATGGTAGCCCTGCAGAGCTTATTGGTGAATTATTGCTCAAACATTACCAGACAGATACCCCTTAGCTATGATAGCTGACATAAATATGAGATTGAAGGAGCAGGAATATTCTAAAAAATCAATTTCCTGGGGGAGTATTCTATAGAAAAGACAACAATCATCACCTCCCTTAGGACATATACTTTTAAATACAGCAGTTTGGACAACATACTTGGAGATTTACGCTACGTCATCGTTTACAACTATGATATCCATATCTTCAGCCCCATCGTTAACAACACATTAAGGATGTATTACAAATCCTTGAAAAACTCCAAGAAAATGGGTTAAAAGTCCAACAAGACGAGTGTGAATGGCCGAATCAAATAAGCCCTAAAGGTGTTATACCTCTCCAATGAAGATCCAAGCCGTTGTTAATTTTCCAAGGCCAGGAAACGTTAAAGCACTGGAAGAGCTTTCTGGCATGATCAATTATTATCATTGTTTTATAACCAACCTGGAAGGGAACGTCTTCCTTATACAAATACTGAAAAGGAAAACCCAAAGCATTATGCTAGTCAGATAAGCAAGAAGCCAAAAAAGGCATAGGTTATGCTGCAACACTAATGTTACCTCTCTCCAATGTTACCTTTCTCCAACTTGTGTTGCAAGTAGCAGAGCGATAGGTGTGAACCACACCCACCACTCTGCTATTTGCAACATAACCAATATATAATAATATACACCACATAGATCCAGTTGGAGAAGCATGATTGAGGTTACCTGCTAAAAAGATTGGGAACTACTTGTATGATGCAGACGATGGCTGCCGACAACTAGTATTAATCAGCAAACCCCTATCTCCAGTGGAACAAAAATACTCCCCATTTGACAGTCCACCATGGTATAAGGCATTCCAGACACATGCTCAAGGGACAGCAATTTATGATACAAATAGACCCTCAGCCTATGATTCATGCTTTCACAAAAAAAGACAGATTGCAGGTCAGTGCTTCAACGGCGACAAATATCTGCAATTAACGAGTACTCCTGCACCACCATATATATATGAAGGGTTCTTCTAACAATTTTGCAAATACTTTTTCCAGAAACAACATTAATGCCATCCAAATTGGGATATCATACCCTAAGGAAGCAGCAAACCAGACTACCAACAAAGACCTAAAGCTCATCTGACAAGAAAGTCTAGCGTTATAGTAGAGGGATTTCTTCATAGATAATGGAGAGACAACTACTGCCTGTGATACTAGTACTGGTAAACCTCACCCCTATCTTCTGTTTGATTTTAAGGAGAAAAGCTTTAACCTCTCCCATACCTTATCACACCCATCACGCTACTCCACCACCCACTCCCTAAAAGAGCGATACTTTTGGATGCCAATGAAGACAGACATCAACAAATGGGTTTGCAAATGTTTTCCTTGTCAGACATCCAATATCACAAGGCACACAGAAGGAAGTACCAGATGGCCCAAGGCAACACGTGCCAAACAACAGTTGGCAAAAAGTTGTGCAAAAGCTCTGATTAATTGGTTCATCAAACACAATGTCCCCGGTACATAACCAGCATAGGGGGCTAATTTCATGTAAGCTCTATGGAGTTCCTTCGCCGCTGGCCTCGAGACAAAAATAAACCATATGGCTGTTATATATTATGTAAAATGTGTACTGTAATACAATAAGCATTACATGTATTGAAAATTATATTGCATCAGATTTCATTGATAGAACACTTAAGTGTGTAGTATATATCATAAAGTATTGAATCTTTTATAATTACCTCAAAGATAGAATATAATACTTCCTATTTTGTACTGTATATGAGATTAGAATCTTTTATTACGATGCTCGATTGTTCAGTCTGTATCATTTATGTGTTTATGATACCAAGTCATGCCAACGATGCCAGTCCAACCCAGGCACTCCAAGAGAGTATCAGCGTCTTCAAGTGTGCGATAATCATTGAGCTTACAACTAATAAACTAATCTCATTTCAGGTATGATGATGTGCCATAACAGTAATCAAAGGTCTGAACACATTGACTGCAAGTATAAAAACGGCACCATACAACCTAGAAGTCAATGGCATGTTTGACTCTTTCCATTGCTCTCTTTAAGCATTGTTCAATGTCAAATGTCAAGATAGATGATATTCTATTTCTATGTTACCATGATTATGCATCACAAACTTTCTTACATATTATAACTTCAACGTAATTGTCCAACCCACCAATAATGTCTCAGGACATTTTATAAGCAACTTCATGAATTTACTCATGTATAAATCTATATATGGAATATTTCAATAATATATGTTTAATGCTGGTGCCCCTAGGTGGTGTAATGGTTTGGAAGGTGAACAGAATCTTGTGTCCTTTGAACGTGAATCATTCACGTCTATACAACACAACCATTATATAGTAATACACACTACATAAAACCAGTTGGGTTACGGTTATACTTGGTGAAGCATAATTAAGTTTACCTGCTGAAAAGGTTGGGAACTACTGGTCTAAAAGATTAATAGAAGAAATGCGTGTACTACATGCAATTTCAAAATAGCCCCAACAAAGCTCTAGCGAGGAAAAACTTCAGATGGAAACATACTAATAACACAGAGTAAGAGCAAAACAATCTAAAGTATTAGTTGTTTGGCCAAACTGAACGGAAACTCCTAAAGAGAATAGAATATACTGTATCGACCTACCCAAGACTGTCGCGATCAGATAACATCTTTCCTATTAAAATGAATCAGTCTTTGGATATGTTAAAGCCATGAAACTTGCAAAAGGAGTGTTTATATTTACAAAGAATTAAACTTCACTGGTAGAGCAGAAATGATAACTGACGAATTTTCACTCTAGATTTCTGCTGTGGATAGAAGGTGGTGTAGTGGCTCGTGGCTAAAATCAGTGGGGGCTGCTCAAAAAAAAAATTTAGCCATTGTTTTAAAATGTGGAAGGAAACAAACAGACATAAGAAAATGTGTTCAGAAACTTGATAGAATCCTACAAGAACAAATCAAACATTTTTTACCTACCATAACCTAAATTGTTGCTGTTCAAGCTTGATCCATTAATTTAAGATTGAAATCTTGTTTTAATATGAACGAAAATATCTATTATTTTATCCTTGATCTCTGGATGACAGACAACTGAGGAATGTTTTTCTCCAATGAAAGCTCTACAAGTGTATTTAGTCTTTTCGAATTCATAAACTTCTTATAGTAGTTTTTATTGTTTTCAGTGTTGAAAAGCAGCGTTCAGCCTCTGCCGTAGTCAGTGGAATTATCAAGAGAACCGAGAAAAAATGTAAAAGAAACGAAAAAGAAATGAAACAAATAAAATAGCTTGAAGTAGGATAATAATCTAATTCTACATTTTATTACATTTAAGAATATATTACACATTTTTTCAAGCACAACACCTTTGGGGTGAAAAAAAAATAATTACCCTCCACCGACAGACCAAGATTGGCACTGTGGGAACGACAATGTTCTCTATGATCTCTATCCCTCTCAGCCCATGGCTCAGACTCCCATGTAGCATCCTCTTGCGCATAACCAAACAGCTGGAACTATGAAGTGCATAGTCTCAATCAAAGATTTTTTTTTTTCCATAAAGTGAATGATGGCTACCAACATTAAGCTTATGGATTAAATACTTTTCAGGTAAAGAGAAGAAATTAAAGAAAAAATCAATATATAAATTGAATATTATCAATAATATCAAATAAAAATAGGGGGTGCTGCAGTTCCACAGTACATATCACGAGCCGCCACTACTGGTGAATGGTGATAGTTAAAAGAGAGGTTAGGAGAAAGACACAAATATCTATGAAGCAAATAACAACTGACGAGCCAATCACTAAAATCTTGTATTACGGGCAGAGTTAATATTACTGTATGACTCCTACCCTTTTATGACACCTGAAAAATTTTTGCAAACCATTCGCCTGAAGACTTTGATCATTTATTGAATCCATAAATGCATGATGTAAATTAAGAAGATAATGCCTTTCCCAAAAAAGGAGAAACTTTTCATGAAAGTATCGGTATACAAGAGCTAAGAATGAGGGAGTGTTGTGAGATTTATGCAATAAATAGATTTGGAACCATCAGTGGTTATAAGAATTTGCAGAGGGGTAAAATATGTCTTATAGCTCTCCTGAAACTGCCTATCATCGTACTTATACAAATCTTATGAATAAACTAATGGAACTTCCTCGTGTTTCAGACGAAATGTCAGATATATCCATTATCAAATAATTTCCAGAGAATAGTTATCCTTTTATCAATAGTAATGTCACTGAAATCATAGCATGTAAATTGCAGGTATCCTAAGATAACAGAGACCTGGTTGCAACCATTGTCAAACACATGAAACACAGTCCGTTGGAGGTTAAACACCCACCCTCGCGTTAGCATCAAGTTCCTGTGAAATTATGGATTGTTGATCAAGATGCATCTTGGACATTTCAAAAGCTGTTTCTTTAGCTACCCAAGGTATCAGGAATACATTTTCTAATATGCAATAGACATGATGATTTCCACTTAGTCTTAATCATGTAAGCATATGGGTGAGTTTTCACTAAACCTAAATGCTAATATTTTAATAGGAAATTTATCAAGCTTTAAAATTTGATGTTTTAAGACATTTACCACCTGACTTTCCACTGCTGCTTTATTTCTTGTGGCTAAATATGGTATAAAAAAAATTTTAATAATAAGATGAATATATAGCTATAATTTTTAGATGTTCTCTCGATTATCTGCTTATTCATACATGTATTGTCATAACATTCTAGTTAATCTATCATGACGAGTCATGGAATAAATGAAATTGTGTGGCATCAAGTTTTCAATAACAAAGGCAGTAATAGTATATTTTTGTAGCATCATTTGCCCATATCAGTAAAGAGAGAGCCTTAAGATACTGATTCATACAGACTTCTAACTTGATTGATAGCAAAGCAAGAAACCGAATCTTGATTTTCTGAAAGATGTGTTTAGCAAGCAGCCCTGAAAGATCTACCTACTATAAACTGTGGTTCTGCTAAAACTAACTCATAGCTGAGCCTGAGAAATGCGTGTTTATATCATCTACATTCTTGTTTGTTATTATTAAAACCACCAAATAAGGTTCTCTGAGAGAGATATATTATGGTATTTCAATATTTCAGAAAAACAAAAGTTTAGCTTAAACTTCTAACCATTCACCAATTTTATTCATTGCTGGTATTTTGTTATTCACCAGTTATATTAAATTGTTATATCTCACAGTTCTATGGTTTTACCCATCGTCTAGCAAGGAAGTATTCATGTGTGTTAGATTAAAATAGGAGGGTGTTGTTTTGCAGTACCCTACGTTATTTCCTCTCCTTCTCGCAGACTGTCAGTGACAGTCAGTCACCAATCTGGGAAGCCTAGAGATTTTACGCCTAGCTCTTTCATTCTGAATGAGGTCAAAGATCTTTATATTCTTTACTCGTGTAAGCTACAAGGAACATACCTTACAATCATTGCTACGTCTTTTTTTTTTCTAATCAGTCCCTCGTAAGAAAATACTTCTTATAGTGTGCTACACGGTGCTAACTGTAAGCATTACTTGTGACTCTACATAATTCCTTTGTCCAGGAGTAGGGAAGCTCAGCTTTCACATGCATTTCCTCGGATCTTTATCTAACATGCTATCATTCTTCTTTTAGAATTAAGTTTTATTTTTCTTACTGTAATGATTAACAGTGTTCTGTGGACGTAAAGGGCCAGTAATAAGTCAATGAACAAAAAAAAAAAAAAAAAAAAAAAAAAAAAAAAACGTTTTAACACAATTCTTTTGAACTGATCACTGGTGAATGTAGTTTGTGGGTAAAAGGCGAATGGTAGGCTATTTAGCCTTCATGGACGATTTTTAACCATTATCTAGAAGCAGATCCTTCGAGTCATCACTAAGAGATTCTAAAATTGTGACTAGTGTTTACTTCTGCTAGTTTTTTAAACAAACAAAATCAATCTTTTTTGAAAAAAAAAGAAATAAAAAGAAAATGAACAAAGATTATGAGATAGAGAACGGTTCTGTTTAGTAGTAGAATTGGGTAGACAATGAAACTACTACTATTGTTTAAAAATAGAATTCAAGAGATTACGTCGAATCTTAATATATTCTATAAAACGAAATCATTCACATGTTAACAGTGCCATGAATTTGCTTGAAAAAAAAAATTGCTGCTAAGAGCAAAAAAAAAAAATTAAACCGGCAGGCATAACGGAATCATAACTGTGTAAAACCTGAGTACCATATAGCAGAAAAATACCTGTGGTAAATATAAGACTTGGACAAATCTAGAAGTTAATAGAACAATGAGAAAGAGGGCAAGGAAAAAATAACTACAAGGGGAATCAGGGTTGGGAAAGAGGGAGGAACACGTAATCCTTTTCCCGTTTCTGTACTCTTGGGTCACTGCACGAGTCACTTTGATAGAGACTCGAGTGGCGAGTGGCGACTGTATGAGGGGACTATGTGGGGGAGGGGTGGGGGACAACGATCTCAACTCCGTTGTAGAAAGTTAGCCTTAACGGCACTGCCAGACGAATAATGCTCCGTTAGCTGCCTTCCAAGTATACATCAAAGATAGTACAGGGAAGATAGGAACGTCGCTGGTATTTCTGTGAGCATTTGGCCGCTTTAGTAGGGTGCATCCGCAACAGGTGGCGCTGAAATTGTCGTCTGATACTTGCTGACATAAGTCAATGTTGCCAAATGGATAAATTTCCCTGCGTTCTTTTCGAACTATGATGGGTGTTTTTTATCAGGTTTGATACATACATATGCTATACTATCAATAAAACAAAATTTATCATTAAAAAAAAGGAGTACCTGTGATTTTTCTATTTTCATTTAACCTAATGATTATGATGTATTTCCATCCTTCTCAGGGGAATTTGGAATCCAACAATCTGGTAAAGCAAACTCAAAACAATTATTGTAGAAATCTGTCGCCATATGTAAAACAAGGAGCATATGTTGAATGTATTGCCCTTCAAGCATAAACCATTATTTAATGGAGCATTTTCCTCCCATTTATCGATGCAAAGTTAAGGTAAGGTTGTATATTGATGATGTGACCAAATTTTTTTTCTGTAAAAGCGGGACATTTCATATATATATACATATATATATGTATATATATATATATATATATATATATATATATATATATATATATATATATGTGTGTGTGTGTGTGTGTGTGTGTGTATCTATATATATTCTTACAAAGCTGGGCAAGTTTATAGTGTAGAGTAAATATTTTATTCATGTATTTCATCTGCGTATAGTATTTAAGAGGTGTATAGCCAGCACGTAAGGTGAGTTCCTCTCTCATAGGTTTAGTTAATTTTATGTAAATTGCGTAAGACTTTCGGCGTTCATTTCATTATATTTTTCATTCGAGTCAGTTTATATAAATTTACGTTATTTTCAAGAATCAACTTTTTATTTTATGTATTTTGTTACGAAGTCTATGCAATCTCGATTAAGTGTGCTGTACACACCATGTGAGGCATGAACGAGGGCTTATATAATTTCTTTATAGGTATTGCGTCATGTTTGTAAGAGATTATGCAATTCTTATATTTACCTTGTGTTTTGGAAGGTTCTCGAAAACCCCAGCGTTAGTTACGAGAGGGTTGCCTTGCAAGCGAGGTTACCTAATAAGATAAGAATGTGAGTCCTGAGTTCTTTTCCCTTGCCTCATGACTTTTTCACATTCCCCACGAATTTACATTGAATTTCTCCCTCGGGACCATTGAGTTGATTTGTATTTTTATGGCATGCTTACTCAAACATATTCAATTGATTTGCTTTTGACCAAACCTTTTCCCACTATGCAGGGTTGCTATTTCTGGAAAGCCTTCCAATTTCTTCTATCTCCGATGTCCTTCAATGGGAGATCTTTCTCCTCCATATCCACTGTTACACACTCCATCCGCCTTCTCTTTGGTCTCCTCCTCATCCTCTCACCTGGCACATCAATCTCCAACAACCTCCTCCCAACATACTCCTCTTCTCATCACATGCCCAAATCAGTGGATTCTCTTTTTTTGGATTTTTTTTGACACCTCTGTAGCCTTAGTTGTTCCCCTTACCAAGTCATTCCTAGCCTTATCCAGTCTCGTGATCCCAGCCATCCATCTTAGCATTCTAATCCCTGCAACATAATTTTCTTCTCAAAGGTCTTTTCCATGGGCCAGGTCTCTACACCATATGTCATGGCAGGTCCTCATTACATTTTTATGTACCTTCCCCTTCAACTTTACATTTATCCTTCGATCACACAATACTCCCAACGCTCTTCATTTATTCCATCCTGCTTGAATTCTACTGAACTTGAACTTTTCTGTCTTTTTACTATTTCTTCTAGCAAATGTATGTCTCTCAATTGATTCTGAGGGTTGCATGGCGTCAATGACCTTCGATGTCAGGATGCCAGAAAACTTCAAATCAATCAATTAATCTGCAGGTTGCAACACATATACCCTGTTTTTGTTCTACTTGTCTTTAGCTCTTTGCATTCTAATTTCTCTCTCCATCTCTCCTTACCCTCCAATCCTTCTCTGGTTTTATCACACAGTACTATATCATCTGCAAACAGCATAGTCCATGGTGACAATTTCCTCACTCTTTCAGTAATTACATCCATTACCCCATTAAACAAGTTTTAGGCTTAATGATGACCCTTGCTGTAACACAACTCCCACTTCAAACGTCTCAGTCAAACCAACACTCGTTCTTATTTGTGTAACAACTCCTTCATACATATCTCTAATCAGTCTAACATATTTCTCTGGTGTTCCCCTCTCCCTCAAACATCTCCATATCTCCTGCCGCATAACTCCACCATAAGCCTTCTCTTAGTTAACAAATGCTATATGTAATTCCTGTTGGCCTTCTCTATATTTTTCCATCAATGGCCTTAGTGCAAACATTGTATCCACTATGTCCCTGCCTGTCATGAATCCAAACTGCTCTTTTCCAATCTCGGTCTCTTTCCTTATCCTACGCCCTATAATCCTTTCCCAAAGATTCATAGTATTAAGAAGGAGTTTGATTGCCTTATAAGTATTACAATTTTGTGTATCAACATTTCCTTGAACATTGATATTAAAAAGCTATTCCTACACATTCTGGCCATCTTTTCTTTCCGATGCATCTTTTTCATCAGATCCCACAGCATGTCAACTCCAAATTCCCCCAAGCATTTCCAGACTTCTACTGGGTTCTCATGTGGTACCGTACCTTTTCCATTTTTCATCTTGCTAAGGGAAACCCTAACTTCTTCTCTATTTATATCTCTTACCATTCTTAGATTTGGGTTTCCACCTGCAACCATAGACCCTGGATTTTCTTCCTTTAGCAATCTTTCAAAATACTGCTCCCCCCCCCCCCCCCTTCTTATCACTTGAGCTACATATTACTACTCCATCATCATTCTTTATCTGTTTAATTTGGGTAATATCTTTCGTTGCTCTTTTTTTTTTTTTTTTTTTTTTTTGGCTAATTTACATCTCTCCATATCTTCATCAATTTCATCATATATTATCTTCGCATTTCTCATCCACTTGATTTTCTCTTGTACATAATTAATCCAACACCAAGTTCCCTTGTCTCTTGGCCCTTTTCCTGTTGACATTTCCAAAACTTCTTCATGACTCAACAGAATACTGCTGTTCCGTTCCTGTAAGCTTGACTAAAATCCTCTCTATGATTCTATCCCTATGTTCTGGTTCTTTCAACTTTCACCAACTGATCTTTGGAATTCTTTCTTGCCTACCTCTTATTGTTCTCTTCCCATCCCAGTCTATTGTCAAAAATCTATGCTGGGGGGTCACAGCTTCTCCAGGGATTATTTTACAGTTTCTTATCTCTTTTAAGTGAACCCTTCTACCTAATACAGAATCAATTTGTGATTCTTGTCCACCAATTTTATACATTGCAAGATACTTTGGCTGTTTTTCAAAGGAAGTGTTGATTACTGCCATATCAAAGGCTACAGCAAAGTCCATAACACATTCACCATCCTTGTTCCTGTCTCCCAAAGCCCATCCTCCATGTATTTTTTCCAGGCCGTGGTTATTTCTCCCAACATGACCATTTAGGTCTCCTCCTATCATTAATAGTTCTTCATTTGGTATGTTTATCATTTTCTGATCCAGAGATCTCCAAAGATTATCTCTTTCCTCTTCTGTACAACTTGTCTGAGATGCATATACACTGATAACATTTAGTATTTCTCCATCCCATTCTAGTTTCATATGCATTATTCTATCATTTAGTCTTTTCACCCCCAATACACAACTCTTGAGCTTTCCAGTTAGCATATTTCCAACTCCATTCCTTCCTTGGTCTGAGCATCCACTATAAAAAGTATATACCATGCTCCAATCTCTTTTGCTTTATTTCCCTTCTATCTCGTCTCCTGCATACACAAAATCTGGACTTTCCTCCCCTCCATCATATCAGCAACTTCTCTTCCACATCCTGTCATAGTTCCAACGTTCAAGGTGCCAATTCTAATAGATTTTGAGACTTCCTTCTTTAACCGCATTCGCCCACTTTGCAGTAGCCCTTGCTATTTCTCGCAGAGTTAGTGTGATGAACCTGCGTGTCACCTACGGGGAACGCCCTAGCAGTCATCGGTTCATCTACTACGGCTTCCATATCATGGCTGCCCTTCGTGGCGTCAACCCTCCCTATTTTTCGGGTTTGGTACCGGCCCCCAGACATTATTACTAAAGTATATACAATTAAATTGTTCTTTCATGTCAAAGAAGACTAGGAGAGACTTCTTTACTACACTACATTAAAGTAATTTACACTTTTATATTATAATCACTTAAAAACAGCAACATATGCTTACTAGAGTACATTCAGTTTATTTGCACTTCTATATCACAGAAAAGAATGAGACATATTCTTACTAATTATATTCAGTTGAACTGTATGTTCAGGTAATAAAATTACTGACACAAATATGCTTACTTAAGTACTTTCAGTTGATGTTATAAAAAGACTAAGTCACATGGTTACTAAATTAGGCCTAGAATATTTGTTTTTGTTATGTTTTGCACTGTAAGGTAAAAGAATGACTAAGACTGGCATGCTTTCCAAGGTATGAACTTTCATTTCATGGAAACATTAAGACACATTGTGACATTGTTCATGTTACGGTTAGCTATAACACAACAGTAAGTAGATTATGTAAAATCTACTCTAGTGTCTCATCCCCTGAGTAATTAGTTCAATATGGAAAATAGCATAACAGTAACAGCAAAAGAAAATAATAGCAAGCAAACATTAACAATAACCATATTTAACATTAAATATAAGTATCTACAATATCCTATAAAATTCACTAAATACTAATACTTCACCAAAATAATAATAATTTAAAAAAAAAAAATCTTATAGTGATATAGGCCTTAGCCTTATAAATCTCTATGAAGTGAGAGACAGATGACGAAACTCAGCTCCAAATATTGAAGGATTTTTTCAGGGCGTAGTTTCAGATATTAAAAGATGATGAACAGGAACACATCTGATGATATTCAATCTTCCAAGGTTTTTTTGTTATTTGGAATATCGGCAGGGTTGAAATAATGGAAGAAATTTAGCAGTATCACAGGTGGTGCCTAAGAAATGTCTCCATAAGAGCAATGCAAACTCGGAGAAAAACGAAACAAGTCTCTTTAACTCATTCACCGTCCTTTTTATATGATTCATAGACCCATTTTCTACAAATTTCATGAAAATTCCTGAAGGCTTGTCATACAATAGGCATGCCTTATGAGTGGTGGCATGGTAAGATATATCCAGAAGCTCTTGTTCTTGAACACAACGACATGTTTTGAGTTACAAAACGTTTTCCTTTTTACATTAACATGTAAAATGTAAAAATAAGCCCATTTTCACGTGTCCTATAACACAATATTAATGAAGTTAATCTACAAGTATCAAATTTCCCTGTCTAGCAAAATGTTGGGGTCATTAACCAACAACTTTTCACAAATACAAACAATATTACCTCCTCATACATAATTACAAATGCACTGATTTCATTATAATGAAAATAAAATAAAATTTTACTTTATAAATCTCTGAAAATACAGAGTGGATAAACATTCACAAAAAAAAATCACCATAAAGAAAACTAAAAGGCATCTTCTACTTAACAGATACAAAAATTCACAAATAATTTTTAACCTATGCCTCTTTTCGGCCAAGGTTTAACATCATCTAAATCATGACAATGATTCATCAAATGCAAAGATGGACTTCAGTGGAGCTTCAGTATAAGTCTGATTGGCCTCCTCAATAGCTTGACACGCAGGACAAGTACAACAAAGCTGAGATACATCTTGGCAAACAATATGACAATAAAAATATTTATTATTGTTACATTCAACTATCGTACACGATGATTGGAACAACCCCACTGTCCTGTCTAGTTATACCGATCTTGTCAGTTTGTTAACTGATGCAGAAACGATGTACCTTCAACTTGTAACACAGGGGAAAATCAACCCTTCAAATCCCCCTCAAGCGCCTGACGCTAACCCTCAATTTGCATGCGTCTCAGTCGCTGCAGATCCTGATCCGCCTCCCTTCGATGGTCGTAGAGATTGTTAGACCGGCTGCTGGAGTTTGTTTCACCAGACGGTACATGAAAACTCCAAGTACTCTCCCACAGAAAAATACGAGATTTTGTTGCGTACCCTTGAGGGACCGGCGCGTAAACTTCTCGGTAACCAAGTGTGGACAGAGGGTCTGTATGAAAGATCGATAGACAGTCTTAAGCGAGCGTATGAGTCCCCGTTCTGACTAAACACCTCGTGATAAATAAATTTTATAAAACATCCTCCCCTAATGATGATAGCAATGATCTCCGCCGTTTCCTCATGGAATGGGACAACACGGAAACTGAATATGTACAACTAATTGGGTCGTCTTTACCAGAGGTAATGTTAGAGCATGTTTTCACTAGTAAGCTCAGACCCTTCCACCTAGGTATAGTTTACCGATATTACAATCGCGAGGAAGTAACCCTGGCCGAAATGAAAAGGGCCCTGTATGCGCATACTCGCATGAAGGAAATGATGAAGCTCATGACCAGCCCTGACGACGGCCCCAAACCTAATACCTATGATAAACCCGCGCGAGCCAACCGTTGCGGAAACTCGCGCTCTTACGGTAAATCACTTAACCAGCCTAGACCTCTTTCCTCCAACGTGAACAATCATGTACCTAAACTTAAAGTTAATAACGGGCCTGTCCGGTCCGTGGATCTACAAACGATTCCTAGTCGATCAAATGGGTGGCCTATCGCTGGCCCCAGTAACGGGACTGGTAGAGGTAAATGTATTTTTTGTGGCAATAGTGACCACGTGCAATCCAAATGTCCTCATTTCCCCAATTCAAGAAGTAGGATATTAAAGTTGCGAGAAATGAATCGTTGCACAAAATGTTTTTCCACTCAACACTTTGCCAGCAATTGCAATGCAAACATTGCTTGCCTGAACTGCCAGCAGGCTCATAAATTGCCTGTATGCCCAATTATCCTTGCAGTATCCAACCAGTTCATCCAACCCATTAGTGGGTTTGCTAACAACACCCCTAACTCCCAACCCCTTAGAACTCCCATTAATAACCCCCCTAACATGCAGCCCATTAGACCTCCCATTAATAACCCCCTGACATGTAACCCCTTATCCCTCCCAGTATTAATACCCCAGCGGTAAACCTCAATCACATTGCTTGTATCCGCAACAACACCGCGAGTGATGAGCCTAATGACCTCAACCCAGTTGCATTACCGACTTTCACTGCCGAACTAGTCTCCGGTAAATTTAAACACTCCACAAGAGTTTTTCTAGATTGTGGTGCACAACGTACTTTTGTGCACCCAAATGTTGTTAAATCATCAAATCTTAAACCTGTTGGACAGATGGTGTTCCAGCGTAACTCATTTAATTGTACCGAACCCCCTAAGAGATCTGATCTAGTACAATTTAATATGAAAATCGGCAGACGGAGACATAAGATTGTAGCTATTGTTAGTGCCAATGTAGGTAAAGGCATCAATACGCCAGGTTACACCCGTACTGTCCATACGCTAGAAGCTAATGGAATTCGTCTCGCGGATCAACGTCCCGATGATAAGGCTGCCGGTATTGAGATCATTCTCGGTGCCCATCATCTTCCCAGGCTCCTCAAGCGTACCGATAATATCCAAGGTGTAAACCTGTTTAGCACTCCCGCCAGTTACCTGGTATGGGGAGAGTTGTCTGATTGGTCACGTCCTGACGTGGACCCAAGAGATGTCAGCACAGTCACAGTTACCATTAACCGAATTGATGTTGACTCGCCTATGACTATAAACCCGCCTCTTGAAAACCTTTGGAAACTTGACACCATTGGTATCACTAAAGAACCCTTCAGCCATCATGAAGAGAAAGCAGTTGATCTCTTCAAGAGAACTACTCAATATAAAACCGGAAAGTATGTTGTTCAGCTACCTTTCAAGAGTGATAAGCATCCCGCTTCAAATTATGCTGGAGCCTTTGCCTAACTCATGTCAGTTAAAAAATCAAAGAACCCCCAATTGGTTACTGATTACAGTAAGATTCTGGATGAGTATCTTGAAGAAAATTTTATTGAGCCTGTCCCCTTAGGCACCCCTGTTGATGGAAAAGTACATTATTTACCGCATCATCCTGTAGTTAAAAATTCAGCCACTACCCCTATATGTATTGTCTTCAACGCTTCATCCAGGTCAAACCCAAATTCACTTTCTCTGAACGATTCTCTGTACACAGGACCCAATCTTGCATCGAAGATTTAATCGATGATTTTAATGTTCCGCGAGAAGCCCTTTGGTTTAACTGCAGATATTTCCAAGGCATTCCTTCGCATAGAGATTGTCCTAGAACAGAGAGACTTCTGTCGCTTTCTTTTCTTTGAAGATCCAGAAATGACAAGGATCGTCACATATCGATTCAAAATCGTTCTGTTTGGCGCCACCTCGAGCCCCTACTTGCTTAACCAAACTATCCAACATCATTTGGACAGTCAGTCCAGTAGATTGGCATCGACATTCAAAACCAGTTTCTATATCGATAACTTTCAACGCTGTTATGTCGACCCCAAAGACATTCTGAGTGAGAGGCCCCTCATTGAGGCACTTATGTTAAAGGCTAACATGCCGTTAGCCAAATGGATGACTAATGCCCCTCTTAACGGCGATTTCACAGAAAGAGGCATTCATGATTACCTCGGTCTTGAATGGGATACTGTTAATGATACCTTGAATGTTAAATTACCCCCTGAATTAGAGATAAGTCATTCCCACATCAACACTAAAAGAAACGTCGTGTCCTTGTTCTCTTCCATTTATGACCCTATTGGTCTTATTTCACCTGTTACAATTCTAGGCAAACTCTTCATTCAAAAACTGTGATGACTGACAAGGGCTGGGACACCCCTATTGACCCTGAACAAGTTCAAGAACTAAGTAATATCATCAAAAGGTACAAAGGTCTTGAACAAATTAAAGACCCTCGTAATGCACATGATGGCAGTCAACCAGCATTGCACATTTTTGCCGATGCTTCCAAGCTCGCTTTCGGAGTAGCTGCTTACAAAGTCACCCAGGAGGGTAATGCTCGCCTCCCTACGGTTAAAGCCCGAGTCACCCCTAAGCGTATGTTGGAAATGGATGAAAGTTTAACCATTCCCAAACTTGAGTTAACTGCGCTCTTACTGGGCTGTCGTTTAGCCAAACACTTGTCAGAACTGTGCCCTGGCATATACGCTTCGGTCATCGTTTGGTCCGACGCTTCAACTGCCCTCCAGTGGGTCCATAACCGTGTGGAGGAGATAATCAACATTAAATTAACTTGTAATCTTAACCTGAAGCATGTCCCCACTAATAACAATCCTGCGGACCTGGCATTGCGTGGTGTCGCTGTCAGGCATATTCTTAAGAATAAATTTTGGCTACAAGGCCCTCCTTGGCTCAGTAACCCTTCAGAGTACCCCAATCAAAGCAGGTTCTATATTAATCCGGAGATATGTGTATGCCCTATTCGGCTCGATCCCCCCGAAGTACGATTGTTTGATCATTACAGCTCCCTTGACGACGCGATCAAGTGCTACACTGCACTCCTTCGTTTAATTCCCCAATGGATATAACCCTTGTCCCAACATTGCCCTAATCTAACCAATAAATTCAACCTTCCTCCCTTAACAGTCATGTTGAAATGTTCCTAGGCCCAAAGTTATCCTAACATTCTGAAGCAAGTGCAAGGTGAAGACGTTCGTCTCAATTCGGACGAACGAGCTTTCATCGGCCAACGTAAACCTTACCCTGATAACCAAGGTCTTCTCAAAGCTAGTTCCCGTCTCAGTAATGCCCCCGTGGAATTAGATTATGTAGATCCCATTTTGCTGGAACATCGTTGTGCCCTTTGGACACTTATTGTCAGACATTGGCATGAACGTTTGCTGCACTGTAATACTTCAACACTCCTTGTTGAATTACGTAAATAGTTTTGGGTTCCCTAAATGCGGCAGAAAATCAAGAAAATTTTGCGCCGTTGCATCCATTGCCGGAAGGTGCAAGCGGCCCCGTACCCCATGTCTCCATTAGCACAGTATCATCCCAATCGCCTCATTTCAAGAGTGCCCTTCCGAGTAACTGGCTTAGATTTCACTGGAGCTTTTAAGGTATACAATTCACATGTAGATTTTGTTTACATCTTGCTTTTCTTCTGCGCAGCAACCAGAGCCGTAGCTCTAGAAGTCACAACTTCGTTAACGGTCATCGAATTTGTGCAAGCAGTGCGCAGATTTGCCGCTCGATTTGGTATGCCACACTGTATCGTCTCTGATAATGCTTCCACTTTCCAAGCTGGTCAAACTCTTCTAACTGAACTTATGCATCACCCTGTAATTGATGGGTTTAAATCTTCCCATAACCTGACCTGGAAATTCATCACTCCCCGTGCCCCTTGGCAGGGAGGTTTTTATGAGAGGCTAATAGGCTTCACCAAACTTAATATAAGGAAAGCCATGTATCACTTGTATCCTACCTATAATGAATTTGTCACTTTGGTACAAGAAGCCGAATGCGTCATCAACGATAGACCTTTAGTTTACTTGGATGTCAACGACATTACTGATACCCCCTTGACTCCGAGTCATCTGCTTTACGGTCGAACCCTCTCACTTACTCATCAGGTCCTTATGACCGACCTCGATGACCCCACATATAGGGAAGGGAACAGCCTCCCAGCTAGTTATCAGAAACTCATGAACATGTTGCAAGTGTTTTTAAAATGATGGACCCAGGATTATGTCAATGCCCTTAGTGAATGTCACGTAAAAAATAATCGTATCCACCCTGTGCCTCCTAAAATTGGAGATTTATGTTTGTTAATTTTGGATGAAGTAAATCGGGAAGATTATCCCATGGCTCGTATCCTTGAAACCTACCCCGGTCAAGATGGTCATATTAGATCTGTGAAGGTGCGCACCCCTCATGGAATATATGTGCGTCCCATTAACCGTATTATCCCATTGGAGATAAATGTTGCAGGTCCCTATATCACTGAACTGGAGCAAGGTGGTCCTGATGCGCTAACGACACCCCAGTTACCAGATCCTCCCTCCGAGGACCCTCTAAATGACGATTCTTCTGATGATGTCACCCCTCTTCCCAAACCTGATCTTGTGTCCTCTCGAGGGCAACCTCGTAGGGCGGCGGCAGATAAAGCCCATGCTGAGAAAGTGCTGTAAATTTGAAAGGGATGGGGAATGCCCCCTTCCTTCCGTACCTTCCATCTTGTTAGTGGACGCCCCCCCTCCCTTCTCTCTCGCTCTTACTTGGCAGGGAATGGAAATTCTTTCCACGCTTTATTTTAGTCACCCCCGTTATTCCATTTTTTATTTTTTTGTTTGTTATTTTCTGGGTTTTACGCATCTCATTTTTCTTTTGTTTCCTTTGTAACCTTCATTATTATACCCTTAAATATTCATTGTTGCTAACATGTCCATCATTCCCCTCTAATGCTTTACCTTTCATCACCTCATTCCTCTGTAGATGATTTTATCTCATTTCCTGAGTTCACAGTACATTGCTCTGACGATGCAACCGACCGTCGACAATTTAAAAAAAAAAAACAGCACTTGGTTGCGTTCTGTTCCAAATACTCTTGAAGCTTTGGATGTTTAACCACAATTGGTTTGTATTTAAGTAACTCTTTAATTTACGTAACTCATTGATCTTAGCTTATTGCTATTTACATCTCGGTACCTATTTATGAGTCTGTTTAGCTAGGATTGTCTCCTGTGTTATTGAACATCACTAAACGCCACTTAATTTTTTTGTATATATATTAATTTTTATAAGCCAGACAGTAGGATTTCTTTATAATCACTTTCCCGTGGAGTTTCAAGAATGATCCTTGTATTTATAAAAAGCACCCTTCAGCGAACCACGTACTCATGGAAATTTGAAGAAGCAGCACACGACCGAATTGAACCAGCTCAGTGGCGGCAGGCAGGAGCGTGCGAGCGGCCCACTTAAAAGCCAGGAAGCGTGGAAGGCGGACGTAGGCATAGCCCCTTCAACTTAGACGTCGTTTTAACTTAGGCGTCGGTTCAACTACCTGTTGGTCAACCAGTTACTGACCAACAGTATGCCTTGCTTTGAGCCATTATTAAAAGATAAGCTTACGAAGACAAAACACGTCAGTGCAGAACTAAAGATGCACTGTGTTCTTAACAGTTTACAAGATGCTTCCATTACGTCTACAACCAACCCTCAAGAGCGTGAGTACTAATTAACAGTGCTCAACCTTGGCCAAGGAACTGTCCCCCCTTTTTTTCTAGCCTTTATTTGACGATGTGCACATTTAGCTAGGAAGTCATGTTCAAACTGTCTGGTTTAATCATTCGTGGCGTGTCTGTTACTATAAGTTGTGTTCCCGTTCCCCTCTATCAAGTTTGAAATTTTTTGCCCGAGAGGAATGTGTTCAAAGTAGTGAGTAGAACTTTTGGTATTATTTCAGTCACCATTTTTACTTTCATTGGTTGATTAGTTATTTGATTATTGATTTACGATTTAATTGATTTGACCATTTTCTTGGCATTTTTCATTTTTCATATGCCATGCGGTCTTTATTCAAATTTCAATTAGGTAGTTTTGCTGGTTTTTCCTGTGTCAGTTAGGTGAAAATTCCTGTTGTACTTTATGGAAATAAACGCCATTGTTAGGTTAAAATTATTAACTGTTTTTAACTTAACCTTTACATTTTGAAATATCTAAATGAGTTAGCTCATGAGGTGAGATATGACTTAAGGGTAAGTTTATATTTACGTCAATCTAAAGCTATTGGTGTCAATCCTTTATTGTAATGTTCTACAGTATTACCTCCCGGTTGTCCTTAGGACATTTTGACTTTTACAGTACTGCTCCCCCTAACTCTTTGTGAAACTGTTGTTAACGTAACTGATTCAGTCCAACCACACTTGATTGGGATTTACTATTCTGCGGCCTGGAGTAGCGTCTGAACATCAAAGTGATATCGGTCCCGACAGTCCCGGTATAGAATAATCTTTGGACATAAACGTGTGCAGGAAAAGCAAACCGTCTTCGTTGCGGTTCTCTAGTTTGTCAAGTGTGAGAGCGTTGGCGCTCTATCATTCAGGCTCGGGTCCGGAAATCAGAAACGGAGAGGCCTTTCCCGGAATTATTTCCCACAATGGCTTCAAACTGTAGGAACCTAGATTTATGTCTACTTTAGGCTCCAGAGCCTTTAAATATGCAGCCCCGAGACTATATAATAAGCTCCCACGAAACATTCGAATGATTGAAAACATTGAGGCTTTCAAGAGGAAACTGAAGACTTTCTTATTTCATGAGTCTTTTGACAGTGACGATTTAACAGTAAATGAACAATGTGACTTGAAAAGATAAATAATGTGAACGAACAAGGTAAAACGACAGCGGAGGTCCTGTAGAGAGTGGGGTTCCCCTGCTGTATGGGACCGGAAAAGCAGCCATCAAAGTAAGTAAGTAAAGAGAGAGGTTGCTAATAAAGTTTACAAAGAGGCAATTTATCGAAAAGGACCTAATTACGCTATCAAATTAAAATTTTGGGAAAAAAATAGTAGCTACATTGAGGTTTAATTCGGACAAGCCATATAAAAATTTTGAAACAAGTCCAGGTGAAACTCTAATTAAAACTCCTAACCTGCTAGCTTTTTTTCCACCTTACCCCACATCGGGGATAGACTTTATCCTCTTTTATTCGGATATTGTAGATAGGTCTTATTTCGGGGTACAATGATGGGAGATACACTTTCATGAGGATTCCAGCACAATATGTATCCTTCATATCAGACCAAAGCAGAAAATTATATAAAAGCTTGTATATCTTACAGTAAGCACTTATTTCAGAGTGAGGCAGCATGCAGGTTACATTCTTCCACCGTCTCCTGAGGAGTTTAGCGTTATATTTACTAGTGACCCAATAAAACTTCAGCGTAGAGGGGCTTAAGGCGATATTGAGATTTTTAGAGCCCCAAGACGTTCGCAGCAGGGGAGTGGGCTTTTTAGCTTTTAAGCTGGACTTGCTAAAAGGGTGTCACTCTTTGTGGCAAAAGCTGTATCACCTTCAGCTCTTGAATTTAGGTAGAATTTCAGGGGTGATTTACAAAAGGGTTCAAGAGATTTCAAATCTAGCCTAAAACAGAGGGGGTTGGAGGCGCTAAAATCGACAGGTAGACGTATTGTTACTGGCAAGGGAAATAAAAAGAAAAAATGCCAAATGAAATGGAAAGAGAAGAGTAGCCTAAATAAAAAGAAAATCTCCTCTCGTAGGAATTTAGGATATTAAGACGTGTTTAGTGCAATGTAATTTAGTTCCGGTAAATAAGTGTTTGAGTGAAGTCATTTAATGTGGCAAGAATTGTTGTCTTGTAGGGAGCGAACTTCCAACAGCAAAGTACACCGCTGGTGTTGTGGATGCTTTTCCAAGACCTAATCTTTTACGGGTAGTGGAAGCATCAGTGGTGGATCGACAAACATGTTTCATTCTCCCTTGTAATCTTACATCAAAGGGGCAATCACTAATTGTTATCTCGAATTTTGTATTAATGACGTAGAAGGAAACTAATTAAGTTAGCTAGTTTGGCTATAGAACTACATTTAAAAGTCACTGCACCCAATGGAAGCACATTGGGAGATGGCACAGATGTTGTATTTGTCAATGGTTTGGCAAATACAATCTCTAAATCGAGTAAGGTTTATATTGGTGAAAGACTCATAGAATCAAATCCCCATTTCAATTACTGGTCTTTTATAGTTATCAACCACGGCCAAGTCTCATACCGTCAAAACAGTCGGATGGATTGGATGTCTTTTCCAAGAATACAAGGTAACATTCATTTCAAATGTTTTACCAGACGATTATTTTACAAAATTGAACAAAATGGAAGAGGAGTGGGTTGCTAAAGGAATAGGAGAAGGATTGCATCTTATTCATTCACTTATGTTCTGTGCGGCCTCAGTAGATGAATATTTGATAGATAAAATCGACGTTTGTATCAAGTTGGAATGAGTCCCGAATGATGGGTTAATCAATTCCACCGTGGCCACAGATGAATTTGAATTTAATCTACAAGAGGCCAGGCTCCACATTGATAAAGTCGTCCCAAGGACACCGGCATTGCTCGCCCTCCATTCATCATCATCATCATCTTCTCCTCCTACGCCTATTGACGCAAAGGGCCTCGATTAGATTTCGCCAGTCGTCTCTGTCTTGAGCTTTTAATTCAATACTTCACCATTCATCATCTCCTACTTCGTGCTTTATAATCCTAAGCCATGTAGGCCTGGGTCTTCCAATTCTTCTAGTACCTTGTGGAGCCCAGTTAAACGTTTGGTGAACTAATCTCTCTTGGGGAGTGCGAAGAGCATGCCCAAACCATCTCCATCTACCCCTCATCATGATCTCATCCACATATGGTACTCGAGTAATCTCTCTTATAGTTCCATTTCTAATCCTGTCCTGCCATTTAACTCCCAATATCCTTCTGATGGCTTTATTCTCAAATCTACTAAATCTATTGGAGATTGTTTCATTGTCATACCATGACTCATGTCCATAGAGTAACACCGATCTCACTAAACTGATCTATAGCCTGATTTTTATATGAAATTTTAGGTGATTCGATTTCCAAATTTTACTTAACCTAGCCATTGTCTGATTTCCATTAGGCACTCACAAATCCCAACAGTTTGGTGGAAATTTTACAGGACTTATGCGTTAGACCCTAATCAGACGCAGGCAACCTTGGATTTACCTTTCAATAAGATTTTAGATGAAAAATTATACCTAGCTATTGTTAATATGGAGAGTTTTAATGGTGTTCTGGATAGGAACCCCATTTATTTCGGTCATAACAATCTTAATCCCATAGGGGTCACAATAAATACCCAATTCCCGGAAAATTATTCTCATCTTCACTACGAGACATTAAAATCTTTAGGCTTGACTTATGATCACCTAATTCATTTTGATTGCCGTGACCGTGGTCGGGCTTTCATCGTGTTTATTTCAAACCTGAAATTGCGTTGATGGATAAGCTAGAGGTAGAAAAAATGGGGATTTTAGAATCCATTTAACATTTGATAGGCAAGTCAACCGAAATAGAATTATTACATTGTTTGGAGAAACCCAGGGAGTGATAACCACTGATCAAAACCGTAATGTAGGCTATATTGCTATGTCAGGGCGTATTCAATAAAAGTTTTCCCATAGATTCCAAGAACGTAAAATGTCTGTGTTTCTTATAAAAATGAATGTTTGTTAGTGTAAGATTTCCCACAGTAAATGATATGTCATTATTCATGGAAGTTTACTTAAAATATATACTTCCTATAAATAAAAGAAGACTAATCTGTGTTACGTTTTCTGTGTTGCGTTACACTTAATAAAGAGAGAGAGAGAGAGAGAGAGAGAGAGAGAGAGAGAGAGAGAGAGAGAGAGAGAGAGAGAGAGAGAGAAATATCATCTATTATACCCTGCAGTTCTTTGTAGTATTGATCTTTCATTTTTTCAGTGAATCATTTGTTGGTGCATAGCAGACAATAATACTCAAATTACACTGATTTGATTTAAACTTTGTAAGTAACAATCTACTATTTACAGCTCTCCATTCCGCCTTTTCTGCTCTTGGTGTAATCATCATTCCTACCCCTTCTCTTTCAACTCTATCTGTTCTTCCTGAGAATATATATATATATATATATATATATATATATATATCTTGGTCTAAGATTTTACCAATCCACTTACAACGAGTTTCAGTTAGGACCAAGATATCCAAAGTATATTTTAGAAATTCGTTCTCCACTTGCTATAACTTCCCAATGTGATTCATGGTTCTAACATTCCAATTACCAATTTTCAAGTTTCTTTAGTATTTATGAACAGGGAGATTCTTAGCACCCCGCTACGCTCATGACTGGGGCCATTCTGTCATTTGCACTTCCCAGACTGACTAAATCCATAAAGGATTCATTGGATAAATTCATCAAAGGATAGTCAGTTCCTTGTGATGCGCACTGCCTATATAACTAAGGCAAGTGACCCCTGCCGGTCCATACTAATTCGAGTAAGATCATCCGCCAGGCATCAGGAGTAAAAGCCGAAAAGACATCTTATCTATCACCTTAAACCCAATCCGTCACACTGCTGCCAGTCACTGCATCGAGATTTAAGGGGGCATTTATCCACACTTAAAGTTCTCGTTACTCCAAAAGTTTCTCATCCGCTTAGATAACCATTGGCAAATATAGATTGCTAAGATAGACAGCCTAGCACAGTTAGATATACCGTCTAGCATGGTTAGATATACCACCTAGCACAGTAGACCTTGATATAGACCTTGTTCTGTGCAACCCGGTTTTATTCCACTCGTAACCTTCATTTCTTGTCCTGTACATTTATCTAAGGCAATGCCTGTATTATCTCCTTGGTAAATATTTGTAATTTCATTTATGATTTTGGTGTTAATTCTGTATCATTTTAAAGATTATATTAATACCTCCCTTTTTACTGAGTCGAAGGCTTTACTAAAGTCTATAGCAGTTACAATATCGGGTTTCTTCTTCCTATAGCTTTCTTGTACACAGTACTTGCTTGCTTGCTTGCTTTAGATTGCTCGGAGCTTCTCTCGCTCTCCGGACAGGGGCTCTTTGACGATATGTCTAGCCCCTAGAGTTACACAGTTCTGTAATATAAAGATATTTCCTTCTATTCTACCTCCTGTAAATATCCTTCTTGGCACTCATTATCTTCCTCATTCATTCTTGTGTAATTTTCTTCTTCCTCTTTCACCGTCATCATGAATATTCTATATGAGATATTTAATAGAACTAGAGGTCTTGTGTCTTTTGACATTGGCACTTTTCTTTTCAGTCATCTTTGTTCCTGACTTTTTCCACGTAGGCAAATTGGTTTGTCTTTTTCATCCAACTCTTTTTTATAACGTTTCTGTGGGGGTTCAAGACATGCTTTGTTTTTCCTAGTGCCTTATAGGCTTGGGTTTAAAGCCATCCGGTCCTGTTGCTTTTTTGCCTTTAGTTTCCCCAGGCAATTCTGTACTTTTTCTTTTGTGATTGTTGGATTTTCCACAGATTCTGTTTTCCCTTTAGTTTCCATTACACGGTCATAGTGTTCTCGAAGCATGTCTGGGATATTATATCCACCTATTCTTATGATATCTTCCTGGTGCGCGATTTCATTTTCATATTTTATAATTTTTTCTTCAATCTAAACTAAGTCTATGGTTTCTCCTCTACTCCTGCGACCCTGAGTTACAGTATTCAATCCTGGTACTAATGCAGTTTATCACAAGTTTCTTTACAGAATGTAAAGAAAACAGGTATGTTTTATAAAAGCAACGTCTCCTAAGATGATATCTAACAGATATTAATACATTATTTATTTAGAGATTGAAAGACAAATTATACTCAAAGAGATAGGCTTCTCCTAGATCACGAACGTTGTTAGATAATGGGGACAGAGTGTTAGTTATGTTTATTTGAATATCGCCCAAGTCTCTTAGGATGTTTTTCTTTGCAACCACCATAAACTCAATTTTATTCAATTTTAGCGGTAATTGTTTACAACACCACGCTCTCCATTTACTCAAAATAATGCAATCCTGCAGTTCTAGTCTTCTTGCACAGTAATTAGGTAGCTATTCAAATTATGGGAAAGCAATAGTTAGCAATATATGTTGAAGGGGGGGGGGAGGGGTTATAAAAAGAAAATAGCTCGGTTTCCTCACTAAACGACATGGAACTGACATGTCAACATAGTCAACCAAACAGAATTCGTGATGCCAGCGTACATAAACAGAAGGGGTGCATCAAGGCAGTATACTAGGTCCCCTCCTGTTTGAAATTTACACGATTGAACTGAGAAATATACTTGAAACTCGCAGAGTTAAGTTTAAAATATACGCTGATGATACACAATTCTATTTCCCAATAGAATCAGTCGATGAAGCTAAAAGAAAGGTACATGAAATCATGAATGACATTAAGGCTTAGATGTTAACAAAAAAGCTCAAGCTCAATGAACATAAAAGTGAATGTATTATTTTTGGAAATGAAAAGGATATAAAAAGAATCGAATGCTTCCAAAGAATTGAAATAGGTCAATCGATCATTGACCTAAAGAAATCTGTCAGAAATCTTGGAGTAATCATGGATGATAGACTGACAATGAATGAACATTTAAATAATATGGTAAGAAATTGTAACTATCATATTAGAAACATAGTATTTATTAGTAAATACTTAAATGAAAAATCTATCGCCATACTCATTAATCACCACATATTTTCAAGAATTGATTACTGCAACTCACTGTTCTATGGGTTACCAAATTATCTGCTGAAGAAAATTCAGAGAGTGCAAAACAGAGCTGCTAGATTAATCAAAGGACTACACAATAGGGATAGAATTACCCCTGCACAAATTAATCTACACTGGCTGCCGGTAAAGGCGAGAATCGAATACAAGCTACTCTTACTAACGTTTACGATACTGAGCCAAAATGAACCAAAATATCTAAAAGAATACCTGACAAAACTAGAACTAGAGACAAATGTTACCATAAGACACATGAGTGACAAACATAGACTATCTGAACCAAGAACAAATAGTAAATTTGGTGAAAGGGCTCTCAGCTACTGTGCGCCTAGACATTATAATAAACTGCCAACTGAAATGAAGGACTTAAAGGGAACAATTGAATTTAAGAAGAATCTAAAGACATTACTTTTCACAAGATCATATGATTTGGAAGATGCTACAATCAAAGAATTGTATAAGTTATAATGAAAATGTTTCGTTAGATGATTGATATGGACCCGCCCGAGAAGTAGTTCACTCGACTTCGGTGGAGGGTTGGATTTAAACCCAAAACAAGTAAACAAGTAAACATCGTAAACTCAGATGAAGAGACTAGTAAGAGAGATAATTGAAGATCAGTTGAAGAACCTTTAGGCAAAGTGCTGGAGTAATAGCATAGAAGAAATTGGTTGTAAATATGATATGGAAGCTGAAGAAATAAGAAGTTGGGGGTGGGGAGTAAATAAGAGCTTGGTCCATTTATTCAAATGTCTTTATTATTGAACAATGACCACGGTCAATCTGAAATGAACATAAAACATATTTAGAATAAATGATGAACAATGTATATAACTCAAATGAACATAAAACATATTAAGAATAAATGATGAACAATGTATATAACTCAATGTTTATAACCCTCTATCTCCCCCCAAGTTTTTAAACGGCCTTTTAAAATGTCTCTCGTGGAGGTCGGTTTAAAACTGATGTCAAAACATTGGGTGGCAATTAAACGTCCAAATTATAGGTTCATGAACACTAAACTCCTGTTAGCATGTGAAGGAACGGAAACTTGAAAAACAATTTTTGTCATGTGTTGATCATGATGACACTATAGCTAGTTCATCTCGAAATCACAGTGCCATGTTGGCGGTCGACGGGTACGACTGGACTTGCGTTGCTCCAAAGTTGGCATGGCAGGAGTTAACTGCGATGGAGAGTTTGTGCTATCATTGGGAGGCGGAATCTCTGCTTGATGATTCGCAGTGTTACCGAGGTCGTTGGGATAGCATTCCGGAGCAGCAACATCAAAATGAATGTTAGGGGTAGTACCACTTGGTAACGGCAAAGTGGTCAGTGGAAGAGTACCATGTGTGTCCGGATTTTGGGTAGTCGGAATGGTGTCCTTCGCAATGGTCTCAGACGTTTTAGTGGTTGAAGGATTGGCAATAGGTACAATGTGATTCCGATTATAGTCATCTCTAATTGTACGGACTTCTGGAATACTCCTGACAGGCACGTATTGTCTCAAAAACTTCCGGTTCCTTAGCGTGACCCTACCAGAGCCATCAACTCTGACGACGTATTGGTCGAATTGGCGGACTTCTATGATGACACCGGTTTTGTCCCATTTAAGGGGGTGATTTCCTGTTTGATTTTGGATGCGAACCCGGTCACCTACGGACAGTGGGGGTAGTCTCTTAGTGTGCTCTGATAAGCGCTCTCCCTGTTTAAGGTGTCGATGTCTTAGGGCCTCCTCTCTTGCATCGAGTGTTTCCTTCCACGTGTCGTGGGGACGGTACCTGCCGGGCGGGACAGGTATGAAGTCTCTGATGGGACGACCAAATACACATATTGCAGGAGATAACTTGGTATCTCTATCAGGTGTGTTCCTGTATTGGAGCATCGCACATTGGAATTCATCAGTGTTGAGATCACCGTTACTGCCCGTGTTGTCCGCTATAAGACGCTTGACAGTTTTGACGCCTATTTCGGCTCTGCAATTACTATGTGGGAAGGCCACAGAGGAAAGGCGGTGATGGACTCCCCAGTCCTTTAAAAACTGCCTAGTTGCCGTCGCTGTAAATTCAGGTCCACCATCAGATGTCAATTCATCCGGAATCCCAAATGTCACAAATGTTCGGTGTAGTGAAGTTATAAGACCCTCTGTACCGTTCGAAGATCGTTCAACTATGGGCCAATTCGAGTATTGATGAACTATAACTAAATATCCAACTCCTCGGTAGTGAAAGTAATCTGCACAAACACATTGGAACGGGTAGTCTGGAGATATAAGGGGTGTAGGCGGAGCACTAGGATTCGAAGGCGCGATGCGATTGCAGTGGTTGCATCCAGCTCGAAGTGCTGTTATAGCGGGTGTTATCCCTGGCCAAAACACAGATGACTCTGCTCGCGATACCATAGAGGTAATTCCTTGATGTGCTGAATGAAGAGATGTGAGAATTTCCTGACGAAGGGCTGGAGGAATAACTATACGCTCCTTGTATAGTATCACACCATCAACAGTGTAGAGATGCTCGTGGAATTGAAAATACTCTCGAAGATGTACAGGAAATTCTTGGCGAGACTCTGATACTCCGCATTCTATAAGGCTGAGCAGTTCATGCATGTTATCGTCACTACTTGTGGCAGTGCGAACTCTGTCCCAGGTGACTGCTCTCACGTTAAGTGAGTCAAGTGAGCATACTGCTGATGCGGTGATACAAGTATCAATATCATTGTCAGTGGAAACAGAATATGCTGATGGCAATTTATGTAGGGGAACATTTCTCACGGAAGGTACACTGTCAACTGATGCAATGTCATCTTGAAGCGATAGCTTTTCAGATTTTCCAGTTGGGTGGCGCGATACTCCATCTGCAGCGAGATGCTTGACCCCTGGGATATGAATCATGCAAAATGGATAGCGGAGGGACTTTTCCTTCAAGTTTCTGAGACGTGAATTTGATATGTCCTCCAATGATCTGTCACCAAATATTTTCAACAGGGGTTTATGGTCAACTGCGACCACAAGATCTTCACAGCCAAGAACAAAGTATCTTGCCTTATCAAGAGCATCGACGACTGCCAACGCTTCACCTTCAACTGGTGCATATCGAGACTCAGCTGCATGTGTGAACCTACTTCCGACAAGTGTGATCTTCCAACCAGTGCGACAACAAAATGGTCGGTTGTTTGGACAGTCGCAATGTTTCTGGAACAGCCAGAATCCAATTCCTGATTTTGACCAATCGGTGGCGAGACAGGTAGGTTTTGTCTTGTCAAAGATTCGCACGCCTTCTTCAATTTCGTTGATAATGGCAGTTTTAGACTCCTCAAAGAGTGCATTAATATTGTCATTCCAGGTGAATGGTGTTCCTGGTTTCAATAACTGTCTGAATGGTAGCATTTTGTCGGTCATGCTGAAAGCATACGATACTTGGTTTACTAAACCAAACCAAGATCTGACATCGGTGATATTTCTTGGGGTTGGAAAGTCCATAATTGCACTAAGATATCTTGCACATGGGCGAACTGTGTCTGGGGTTATTTCGAATCCAGCGAATTCAGCTGTGTCTTCTGCGAAATGAAATTTGTCAGGGTTGAGTGTTATGCCGTGTCTTCCACATATGTCGAGCCATTGTACAGCTTGGAAAAAACTCTCCTCTATTGAGTCAGACCAAAGAAGAACATCGTCGACACATTTAGTTTTGTTGGGTATCTCGGCAACTATTTCATCATACCGTCGAGTATATCCATCGCCAGAAGCAATATACCCTTGAGGGGCTGTTTTATAACGATAGCGTCCCCAAGGAGTGATAAACGTAGTTAAGTGACGGTCAGATTCCTGAATCGGTACACTGTGGTATCCGTTGTGGTACTGACCTTGCTTGGTGAAATGGAGAAGGCGTATGATGCGTTTCTCTCTTAGCGTGCACATTGAGAGGCTGAAAATCAACTGTTCGTCGAGGTGTGCCATTTTTCTTAGCACGTACAACCATCCGATGGCACCAAGTTATTGGTTCTCCGATTGGGACAGGTTCAAGGACACCAAGGCGGACGTCCTGGTCAAGTCCAGCTTTAACTTCCTCTTGCCAGTGTAACGGCACTGGTACTGGTGTGTGACGAGCAACAGCATCAGCATTCGGATCGATCATCAACTTCATTGGGGGTCCATCCATTAGTGGTAACGGTTGGTGATCACATACGTTGAATGTACTTGATTCGTAGTACCCCAAGAGGTAGTCCTTTAGTTTAGACCAGTTGGACTCGGTTGCACTGAACGGTAATTCTGTAGGCGGCGGAGGTGGTAGTTGACGTTTTGGGCAGTCACATTGATTGGGTAGTCCACTAACGCTTCCTACTTCATTGTTGGTGGCATCCGGAGTTTCCGATTGTGTGTCATAGATTTCACCAACAGTCGGAAAACTATCCGATATCATGCCAAGGGCGATGCAGGCTTCCCTAGTGACGAAGAGCTTATCCGAGTTGTCGGTGACATATGTCATTTGTCTCGTCTCAACAAGGTTCCCCTGCTCATCTGTTCCTGAGATACAAAGGATTGTGGCACCGAGAATTTTAATGCCTCTGTTATTTGCAGCGTGCATTTTCATAGTTACAGGAATGAGGTCACTTTGCTTGAGGCCAAGTTTGTGGATGACCTTGATACCTGCGAGACAGCTTTGGCATCCAGTGTCTGCCATTGCAGATATACGAACAACATGTGTACCAGCTTGAAGGTGGAAACCAAAGGCTTCGTAATCCTCAGGTGATGTTCTGATTGTCAGCTTTATGAAAGGTTGAGATTTGGGAGGTCTCTTTATCCAAGTATCAGATAAGTTGTCATACAGATGGTGGTCCAAAGCCAATGTCTTGTCAGTGTGTCGTTTAGAGATTGACGATACGCTGCACAAGGTGTTGAACACCGCATTTTCGTAGTCATTGGCATTGTGAGCACTGGGTTTCACTTTTGGTTTGCCCTTACTACGGCAAACACTCTCGAAGCGATTTTCTCGGTTGCAGTGTTCGCATCTATGACCGTAAGCAAGACATTCTGATTTTCTTGCATGTGCAGGAGTGTTTTTACCATGTCCTTTCTTGCCACAGTATGAGCAGACTTCGTTTTTATCTTTGACAGCGGTTTGTTTTGCCTTTCTGTATGAACTACTGGCTGCTGCTTGGACCTCATGAGAGTCTAATAGTCTGGAGGCAGATCGTTTACCAGATTCTTTAGCTTTGACAAACTGTGCAACTTCTTCTAATGACATGTCCTGATTCTTATCACCAAGTAGATCTAATTGAATTTCAGGGTCACATATGCCGCGTGCTAATACGTCTCTCACTATTGTGTCAGTATAATTTACATCAACGTTGCATCCTGGACATTTTATCAGGAATTTGCAAACACTAGCCTGTCCTATAAGTCGTGCACAGAAACGTCGTACAGGCTCATCACGGTCTTGACGTATGTTGTGTAGAGTCACTCGAGCTACCATGGTGTTTTCTCTCGAACTGCCAGTTTTTTTATTGCTCCCATCACTTCTACTTCAGTCTTGTTAGTAAGACTGCCACCAGCTGATCGTGTTAAGTCTTTTCGAAGTTGTTCTTCGCAGCATTCTAGAAGCTGTACCACGCGATCACGGCCCTCAATTTTAGTTGCGTCTACATAATCAGACCATCGTGATTAAAAATATGCCATTCTTCACTTGTTCCCGCTGTCGATATTGTGGGTCTTTTAACTCTTTCTACTTTGGCAGCTTGTCCAGGAGCATGTGTGGTGCAGTGAGCAGTTATGAGTGCAGCTACGATGGCGGCCTCAAGGTCGCCCGTGATGTAATCACAGTCTGGTATTGGACATCCTACTGCTGGCATTTTGATTAGTTCTTAGGATTTAGTCATTCACAATATCTGTTAACCTGAATCCATCTCTGGCCGTGGTCATAAATAAGAGCTTGGTCCATTTATTCAAATGTCTTTATTATTGAACAATGACCACGGTCAATCTGAAATGAACATAAAACATATTTAGAATAAATGATGAACAATGTATATAACTCAAATGAACATAAAACATATTAAGAATAAATGATGAACAATGTATATAACTCAATGTTTATAACCCTCTAGGGAGGACCCTGAAAAAAAGAAAAACAAGAAACGAATTATGGAAAATAGAAGAAACATTGAAGAAAAGAAGAAAAAAAAAAGATTTATAGATAGAAATGGCCCACAGCCTTTTACCAGAGAAATGGATCTGGATAAGGCAACTATTGTAAAGAGGGAAAGATTAAATATGCTCAATTTAAAAGCAAATTTCGAGGGAAAATACGCGGATGATTCGTGTGACCTTTGCAAAGTTAAAGAAGATACGACAGAACATTTATTTTCATGTCCAGAATTAGGAGAGTAAGTGAAACTAGGCATAAGTGTATGTATGTTGCAAAATCTTGTCAGGAATCTGGTGGAATTTATAAGTAGGACAATGCGTATTGAAGAAAAATTTAAAAAGCCCAAACTGACCACAACAGGTTGCCAAAACTGATGATAGGAAGATGTTATCCTAGCGGATTTCAAGGTAAAATGGGATAAAAGTAAAGGCTGAGAATTTCATTATTAATTTAGTTATGGTACAGGTAAAACAAGCTTAATTACAATACTAATGATAAGCTTAGAAGCTTTGCACCTATATATAATGCGATAGTCTCCGCAAACTTATTTTACGGAGTGAACAATTTGGAACCAGGAACTAGAAGCGTAGGTGCAAAGCGCTGTAATCTGCAGAAGTTTAATTTCATTGATTCACAGACAGCATAGATTGGATCCTTTTACTTCTAAATTCCAGAGCTTGTCTAATATATCGGGAATTTTTTTTAGTTGACGTTTCTTACATCCCTAAACCTATGGCATTGTTTCTAATTTTTTTTTTTTAATTTCTTACAGCTAAATATATGCTCAATTGTCTCTGCTGCCTCACTACAAAGCACACAAAGCCCATTCTTTTCAATCCTGTTTCTATAATTTTCTTTTAAATCTATTGTGTGTGTAGATTGCCTTACCTTATGTAAGACATATTCAGCATTGTTTTCATAACTATTACTGCTTCCTTAGTGTTAAGTTCTCCTATGTAGCCTAATATTTTTACCCTTTACTGTTTACAAATCTCAGTTTGGTCATTTCTGCTTTCTTTTGTTCTATTTTTCCTTCAATTTCATTTGCCACTTTACTTCTTAATTCTTTCTTGAGTTCTTGCTTTTATGAATTAGAGTTTCCCATTTGCACACAGAAGTTTCTGCCATTTTCTGCTGAACAATATAGTTGAGGTTTTGCCATAACTCTTAAGATATTATTCTTATTATTTTCTCGATCAATTTTATGATAATAGGATAATGATTTTTCGATGAAGCTCCCGTACATTATAGTCTTGGTTTTGCACAAATTTCCACTTAGGGCTGTTACGGGAGGAGGAAGAAGAAGAATTAGAGCCATCTGGTGGTGGGATGTACAAACACAAATCAAAACATTGTCATTGACCACAAACATAATAGTTATAAGTTCAAGTCAAGGATTTTATTTTATTTTACTGTGATAACCCAATATTCACCGCAAGCTGAATCTACCCTAAGTCAACACCATGGATTCTGATCCAGAGACCTTAGACAAGCAGTTTAGGTAAATATTAAAAGTAAATTTTTCAATATATAGGTTAGGCATGATTAGCGATAATATTTCGGTAGAGTCCTACCCAGCATTACCGCTTGCCAGTACATAGGAGCTCGATATTTTTCTGGTATTATTTTACTGTATTACAGGGTAATGTAACCCAGGGAAAAAAAACGCTAAAGTTTTACTGTATTACAGATTCTGATATTGAACAGGAAATATATGTTTTCCTGTAGTAAATAACGTGATTTGACTGAATTTGACCTTCATTTCAACCACAAACCAACAGAACATCCAATTCAGCTAGCTTTAAGTAGCCGAAGTGGTTGCTGTTATTACGGATGAAATGAAGGTGAAAACCGGTTAAATCACGCTATTTTCTACAGGAAAACATATATTTTCTGTTAAAATGTTTAAATATAATGTCTTTTATTATATGTATTTTGTTAAAATGCTTAAATATAATGACTTGTTCAATTTCTGTGTCACTTCACTCACGTATGTACTGAGAACGGTAACATTAGCAACGTTACCAATGATACACAGCGTTACCAACGCTACGGTGGCATTGGTAACGTTAGCAATGCTACGGTAGTATTATCATGTGTATTTTCAAGAATTTTTCAGTATACCCTTTACACAATATATAAAAAAGTACAAAAAGGGTACAGAACCTAACGTACTCACCTAACCTAACTTAGGAGTTCCCAGGTCACAAACCCAATATAATGCCCTTTGTTATATATATCATGTTAATCCGTATCACTTCACTCACGTTATGATAACGTTAGCACTGTTACAATAACATTATATATAATGGTTCTTGTTCCGCCATTGGCTCGCTTCGCTCCCATGAAAATAAAACATCAAGCTCGTATGTATCGGCAAGCGGTAATGTTGAGCTGCGCACGCTAACATTAGTAATGTTACGCTAACATTAGTAATGTTACGCTAACATTAGCAACGTTAAATATAATGGTTCTTGTTAGCAACATTACCAATGACACACAGCGTTAACAACGTTACGGTGGAATTGCTAACGTTAGCAATGCTACGGTAATATTATCATGTATATTTTTAAACATTAGTTGTTCCGTAACCGAAATACAAACCACGCTATTTACATAGGGTTTACTTTCGGCGTAGCTGAAATGACGAGCCATTAGAATTTTAACGAGGGTGTATTACCCCCGCGCTAGTTAGCAAGGGGATAGGGGAGTGGTAGCTAGCTACCCCTCCCCCCCCTCACACACCGGTGAACTGCTTCACTTCACTTTTGGCTCGGACAATGAACAGGCGTCTCTGTCCCGTCCTCGCATGGCAGCCATTAATGTTTTGTCTTACTTAATTACTTACTTTTCTTATACTTAATATATATGTAAACATTCTTATGTTTATGTATATATTTGAGTATAGAAATACAGTAAGTTTCCTTTTCAGTGTTTATGCTGTGTGTGTGTGTAGGAAGTCCACTCATTGTACGATAACTTCTCCGTGTGGTCTCAGGCCACCACGGTGACTTTTCATGGGTTGCGATCTCTCCTTTGGTCTTTCGGTCTCCCTTCGGTGGGCGCCATGGGGAATCGTCATCACTGGACTTTATTTATTAATCTGTTTCTCCGCTGTTCCTCATTCCCTACGGGAACTTGGTCTATCAGCGTAGGGAACTTGGGAGTTTAGTTTGACTACGGTCTCTCTCTCTCTCCTTGAGGTCGTTCACCCTTTTATTACTACTATGGATTACGGTAGCTTCCTTCCCGTTGCGGGATGAGTTGCTACTCCATTTTTTTAAATATTAAACTTAGCCGGTGAATATATAATAGCTGACGTCTCCGGCGGCTCGACAGAAAAACACAAAAACTTGCGAGCGATCGCTATGAAGGTTGCGGGTGTGCCCACCAGCGCCAACTATCGGCCAGATACTGCATATACATGTAAACAGCTCCAATTCTTCTCTGTCGGTCTGATCGACAAGGTGTTCCATTACTCGCTGTTAACCTGGAGTTTTTCAACAGTCTTGGTGAAGTACTTCTTTTTGGTTTGAGCTTTCGCAGTGCAGGTGTTTTATCTTCAACTTAAACTCTTGAAATCTTTTTTGGATAGATTTAATTGTTGATGACTTTGGATTGTTTTTTGGACTTTCTTTGACTTTTCAAAATGGCTGACCCTTCTCCAATTCCTAGATTTCGTAAATGTAATGCTAGGGATTGCAATAAGCGTCTTCCAAAGGCCTCTCTCGACCCACATACTGTGTGTTCTAATTGTCGGGGTAAAACCTGTCAATTAGGAGATCGGTGTGAGGAGTGCGTGGGCCTTTCGGAATTCGATTGGCTTGAGTTTGACAAGTATTCTCGTAAGCTAGAGAGAGATAGGGTGAGGAGAAGTTCCTCTAGATCGTTAGAATTTTCCTCCTCCCATGCCCCTGAACCTAATCCTTCCCCTGTAGTAGTTGTGCCTGAACCCTCTACTAGCACTCAGGAACCATCAATGCGGGATATGACGTTCATGCTTTGGCGAGAGAGTTGAGTCGTTAGCTACGGACCGTAATCAACTCATGGCAGACGTAAAAGAGTTAAAGTGTCAGAGTGCCACATTAGAAAATCGTGGGAAAGTGATTAGTGCGCAAAGTGTTATCAGTGTTGCGACCGAGGGTTCGTCTGTTCGTGCCTGCCGTTCGCCTAGTCCGAGACCTCTTGCAAGCTCCCAAGCCCCAGGGAGAAGTAATGTCGTAGGACTTATGGGTTCGAGAGGCTTTAACCAACGAACAGACGTTCCCTCTATGGTTTCAGGCGTGTCTCGTCAAGACCGCCCCTACCATAAGACGAGCGAGACGGTTTTCTCCTCGTCATCCGAAGGCTTTTCGCGTAAGAAACCGTGGAGCAAGGTTTCGAGACCCTTAAAGCGAAAGTCAGTCCCTTCAGGACAGGTCCAGCGTCCTGGTTGTAGCCATTGGGACAGCTCTGACCCTGTGCAGTCATCGGAAGACTGCTCGCCGCCTAAACAGAAGCGTAACACAGGCTCCGATAGTCTTAGTGTAGGCAATGTTTTGCAGTCACAGACGTTACCCTCGTCTCTTACCGCACCCATTCCCGTTGATCCTAAATGGGTTGTACTGCAAGACATGCAGAATAAGCTTGCCTCTCTTATGGAGGACTATTCTGCTGAAAAGGTTCACGATGATCCTCGCCGCTTAGCTGATCGAGATCCTGGCCGGCAGCCGCCCAAACGAGCCTTTGCTCGTCCTGTTGACGTTGGCGTTACAAAGTCACGTCATCACGTTTTGTAGAGCCTCACTCGATGCAGTCCCGTGTTGACTTTCAGCCGCATGTGGACGTTCAGCCGCTGCCGAATGCTCTTGTTGACGTTCAGGACGTTCGCCAACCAGCGAAGTTGACTTGTTTTGACGTTGAGCGTCAAGCACCGCAGTCAAGAGTTGTTTTGACTGCTCAGTCTAGGCAGTCAAGGCAGTCTCGAGTTGACGTCGAGCGTCCTCCCGCTCCTGTTGTTGTTGACAGTCAGGCTGTTAAGCAGTTACATGACGTAGCGTCCTGGACTGCTACTGATGCTCCGGTGCGTGTGGACTCTGCTTGTCAAGCATTGCCACCAAGGCAGGTCTCGCCCTTGCTTGTAACTCAGCAGTTATCGGACGAGGCTCCTTCAGATGAGGACGTTGCTGATCCTCATCCTGATGATAATCCTTCAGATGTAGATGAACCTAAGGCGGTTCCTCCTTCGATGGACTTTAAGAAGATCATGATGATTTTCAAGGATCTTTTTCCAGATCACTTTGTTGCTGTTGCTCCTCGTTCGCCTCCGTCTGAGTTTGCTCTAGGCTTACCTGCTACCAAGCCAGCCTTTACTAAGCTAGTGCTTTCTCGCTCTTCCAAGAGGGCTTTACGTCTTCTAGGCGACTGGTTGGATACCAGGAGGAGTTTGGGGAAGACGGCCTTTGCCTTCCCTCCTTCTAAGCTTGCTTCTAGATCGAGCGTCTGGTATGACACGGGAGAAGTTCTCGGCTTGGGAGTCCCTGCCTCTGCCCAGGGTGACTTCTCAAGCCTCGTAGACTCTCCCCGTCGCCTGGCCATGAGACGCTCGAAGATTTGTTGGTCCTCCTCGGACCTTGACCATCTGCTTAAAGGCGTATACAGGGCCTTTGAAGTGTTTAACTTTCTTGACTGGTCATTAGGAGCTTTAAGTAGGAAGATCTCGTCTGCCGACCAAGATGTTTCCTTACTTATCATGTCCTGTATGGATAAAGCCATCCGCGATGGCTCCAATGAGCTCGCCTCCACCTTTACGTCGGGAGTCTTAAAGAAGCGAGAAACCCTTTGCTCTTTCCTTTCGGCAGGAGTTACTCCCTGTCAGAGATCGGAACTGCTCTTTGCTCCCTTATCAGCGGCCTTGTTTCTGCAACAGCTGGTTAAGGATATAGCTGCTTCGCTTGTGCAGAAGGACACCCATGACCTGATGGCGTCCTCTGCTCGCAAAGGGGCTCCTTCTTCATCCTTTGCTGTGAGACCCAGGATCGAGACTCCTGTGTCTAGATTTATCCCGCCCTTTCGTGGCAGAGCTCCCAGCAGGGGAAGCTCTCGTGCCGAGGGAAAGAGAGGTAAGAAGTCTGACTGCCCACAGCCTCAGACAGCGGTAGGTGCCAGATTGAAGAGCTTCTGGCAGGCCTGGGAGAAGAGGGGTGCAGACCAAGAGTCTGTTCTGTTGCTCAGAGAGGGGTACAAAATACCGTTTGTACGCAAACCTCCTCTAGTAACAACTCCCATAGACCTCTCTCCCAGGTACCGAGAGGAGTCAAAGAGACAAGCCCTAAATCAAGAAGTGTCTCTGTTGCTAGAGAAGGGAGCGGTGGTGAAAGTCTCGGACCTTCAATCACCGGGGTTTTACAACCGTCTCTTCCTAGTCCCAAAGCATACAGGAGGTTGGAGACCGGTGCTAGACGTCTGTGCGCTCAACCTTTTTGTTACAAAAACAAAATTCACGTTGGAGACCACGAAGTCCGTCTTAGCAGCGGTCAGAGAGGGAGACTGGATGGTCTCTCTCGACCTACGAGATGCGTACTTCCACATTCCTATACACCCGGATTCCCAACCGTTTCTGAGGTTTGTTTACAGGAATGTGGTGTACCAGTTTCGAGCCCTGTGCTTTGGCCTCAGTCCTGCTCCTCTCGTGTTTACGAGGCTCATGAGGAATGTGGCAAAATTCCTCCATCTATCGGGAATCCGAGCCTCCCTGTACTTGGACGACTGGCTTCTCAGAGCATCGTCCAGTCATCGCTGTCTGCAGGATCTACATTGGACGTTGGGTCTGGCCAAGGAGTTGGGACTTTTGGTCAACCTAGAAAAGTCCCAACTGATCCCATCCCAGACTATTCTATATTTGGGGATGGAGATTCGCAGTCCAGTTTTTCGGGCTTTTCCGTCTGCCACCCGAATAGAACAAGCCCTGCTCAAAGTCCAACTAATGCTGAAAAGAGAACGTTGTTCAGTCAGGATTTGGATGAGTCTCGTAGGGACTCTCTCATCCCTGGAGCAGTTTGTCTCGCTAGGGAGACTACACCTTCGGCCTCTCCAGTTCCATCTAGCCTCTCACTGGAACAAGGACAAGACGTTAGAGACGGTATCAATCCCAGTCTCCGAACCAGTAAAGGCATGCCTGAAATGGTGGGACAGCAATATCAGTCTGAGAGAGGGACTATCCCTAGCAGTCAAGAACCCAAACCACGTGTTGTTCTCAGACGCGTCGGATTTGGGTTGGGGTGCGACCCTGGACGGTCGGGAATGCTCGGGTCTGTGGACCTCAAGTCAGAAGAGCATGCACATCAACGGCAAGGAGCTATTAGCAGTCCACTTGGCCTTGATGAAATTCGAAAGCTTTCTTCGAAACAAAGTGGTAGAGGTCAACTCAGACAACACCACAGCTTTGGCGTACATCTCCAAGCAAGGAGGCACACACTCCCTCACGCTGTACGAGATCGCAAGGGACCTTCTCATATGGTCAAGAAATCGAGGCATCTCCCTGTTGACGAGATTCATCCAGGGGGACTTGAACGTCTTGGCAGACTGTCTCAGTCGGAGGGGTCAGGTGATACCCACGGAATGGACCCTCCACAAGGACGTGTGCAAGAGTCTTTGGGCGACTTGGGGTCAACCCACCATAGACCTCTTTGCCACCTCGTTGACCAAAAGGTTACCAATCTATTGCTCACCAGTCCCAGATCCAGAGGCGATCCACATAGACGCGTTTCTACTGGATTGGTCTCATCTGGACTTATATGCATTCCCACCATTCAAGATAGTCAACAAGGTACTGCAGAAGTTCGCCTCTCACGAAGGGACAAGGTTGACGTTGGTTGCTCCCCTCTGGCCCGCGAGAGAGTGGTTCACCGAGGTACTTCAATGGCTGGTAGACATTCCAAGAAGTCTTCCTCTAAGGGTAGATCTTTTACGTCAGCCCCACGTAAAGAATGTTCATCAAAGCCTCCCCGCGCTTCGTCTGACTGCCTTCAGACTATCGAGAGACTCTCAAGAGCTCGAGGCTTTTCGAAGGAGGCAGCCAGTGCGATTGCGAGAGCTAGGAGAGCTTCTACCATCAGAGTATACCAGTCGAAGTGGGAAGTCTTTCGAGACTGGTGCAAGTCAGCATCTGTGTCCTCTTCCAGTACCTCTGTAGCCCAAATCGCAGATTTTCTTTTACATCTGAGAAATGTTCGCTCCCTCTCAGCTCCCACGATTAAGGGCTACAGGAGCATGTTGGCTTCGGTCTTTCGTCATAGAGGCTTAGATCTTTCCAACAATAAAGATCTCCAAGATCTCCTTAAGTCTTTCGAGACCTCTAAGGAGCGTCGTTTGGCAACTCCTGGATGGAACTTAGACGTGGTCCTAAGGTTCCTCATGTCAGACAGGTTTGAGCCATTACATTCAGCCTCCCTGAAGGATCTCACCCTCAAGACACTTTTCCTAGTGTGCTTGGCTTCGGCTAAAAGGGTCAGTGAAATTCATGCCTTCAGTAAGAACATCGGCTTTTCTACAGAAAAAGCCACATGTTCACTTCAACTTGGTTTCCTGGCCAAAAATGAACTGCCTTCTCGTCCTTGGCCTAAGTCCTTTGATATACCTTGCCTGTCAGAGATTGTAGGCAACGAACTTGAAAGAGTGCTGTGTCCAGTTAGAGCTCTTAAGTTCTACTTAGCTCGTACTAAGTCCTTACGAGGTGGATCTGAGGCATTATGGTGCTCAGTTAAGAAACCATTATTGCCTATGTCAAAGAATGCTTTGTCATATTTTATCAGATTTTTAATACGAGAGGCTCATTCTCACTTGAATGAAAAAGACCGATGCTTGCTTAAGGTTAAGACGCACGAAGTAAGAGCTATAGCAACTTCCGTGGCCTTTAAGCAAAATAGATCTCTGCAAAGTATTATGGACGCGACCTTTTGGAGAAGCAAGTCGGTATTCGCGTCATTTTACTTAAAAGATGTCCAGACTCTTTACGAGGACTGCTACACACTGGGTCCATTCGTTGCAGCGAGTGCAGTAGTGGGTGAGGGTTCTACCACTACATTCCCTTAATTCCAATATCCTTTTAATCTGTCTCTTGAAATGTTTTTAATCTTGTTTTTGGGTTGTACGGAAGACTAAGAAGCCTTTCGCATCCTGGTTGATTTGGCGGGTGGTCAAATGTCATTTCTTGAGAGCGCCCAGATTAGGGGTTTGATGAGGTCCTGTTGTATGGGTTGCAGCCCTTGATACTTCAGCTCCTTGGAGTCTTTCAGCATCCTAAGAGGATCGCTGGGCTTCGTGAGGAAGACAGACTAACAAGGCAGAGTAATCGTCTAAGTCAACTTCCTTACCAGGTACCTATATATATTTGGGTTTTGTTATGATATAACTGTCAAAAACTCTAAGCATATACGCTGTAAACTTTATTAATTCTGGTCTCTACCCACCACCATGGGTGTGAATCAGCTATTATATATTCACCGGCTAAGTTTAATATTTAAAAATGATATTTTAATTATATAAATTAAAGGCCCCCCCTTCCTCCCCGATAGAGACCCAGCGGGATGAGAAGAATTGGAGCTGTTTACATGTATATGCGGTATCTGGCCGATAGTTGGCGCTGGTGGGCACACCCGCAACCTTCATAGCGATCGCTCGCGAGTTTTTGTGTTTTTCTGTCGAGCCGCCGGAAACGTCAGCTATTATATATTCACCGGGTAAGTATATTCAAAAATTTATTTTATAATTAAAATATCATATTTTGTCTCAATTATTTTTTAATTAAATCTAATTGTATTTGTTAACTTTTCAGCTTTTGTGTAGAACGCTTCCCTTCGGGGTTCATTCGTTCTTACTATTAGTGAACATTCTTAGATGAATTACATATTTATAATTGTTATAATTCTGTTTTGTTACATTTCTCCGCCTTCCCCCCCCCCTTCCCGTGAGTGTCAGTGGGGGAGGAGGGCGCATTCCTGTGCATAATTCTTATGCTCTTTTCCCGCGGGTGTTCCTCTTCGGAGTTCCCCCGGGGGAATTAATGTTAACTAATTGTTTTATTTTCACAGTTAACTATCTAGTTTTCGTTTGTCTAATGTGCCAACGAAGCAGAGCTGTCCTGTTGGGGCCTGGGGAGTCTGCTGTTGCCGTGACAACTGTCAGCTCCTTAGTTCATTTAGAACGCTCAGCAGGTTCGCCTCCATGGGTGGGTACTTCCCTTCCGAGGGAGGTTCCCTTCCCAGGTATGAGTTTTTTCCCCTTCAGGGAGGGCATCTTCTCTTACCTTAATAACTTTTCTGGTCCTCGGAAGGTTATGCTCTTGGTGCTGAGCGACTGCTTTTGTAACCATGCTCAAGGGGCTGAGCGGTTGCAAGGCCGGACCATGGACTTCGTGCGATTATGCTCTTGGTGCTGAGCGGTCGCACTTGCAGCTACGCTCAAGGGGCTGAGCAGCTGCAGGAGCTCCTCTTCGGAGGGTTGCTCTTTATGGTCAGCTTGCTGATCCAACGGCCCTAAGGGGTGCCTTCATCAGTTCTTCCTGTCTCTTCTACGAAGTGTTCACCTCTCTCGTTCACGAGAGAGGACACTCATAGAGACTCCTCTTCGGAGGACTCCCCTGCTGTTGTTGCTGAAGGCTCAGTTCCCCCCTCTGAACATCTTCGAGGGGGCAGCTGAGTCCAACGGTCTCTCCTGCGAGTGTCTCTCCCCCTCGGGGGAGTTCACTAACAGAGACTCCTCTTCGGAGGACTGATGACGGTGCTCCTGTCCGTGGTCGTCTTCATCTTCAGCCGCAGATGATCCTCCTCGACAAGACAGACAGTTGCAGCTGCTTCACTAGTCCTGTCGGCAGTTCGTTCACGATCTCCGACACCTGCCAGATCTTCTTGTCTTCCTTCTCCGTTCTTGGACGCAGAATCGCAGTGGGCGCCTCTCCATCCCGTTTTCCAAACGGGCACCGGTCCCTTTGGGGCTAAGTGCTTATCACACAATGTGAGTAAGTCCCTTTGGTGCCAGGTTTTTTTACCTGTGCTACCTCGTTCTACTGAGCTCTCGCGCGCAGTAGTTCACAAATGCTCTCCTGCTGTGGACCAGACTTCTGCTGAATCATCTCCTGATCGCCAACTCTTCTGAGACCTTCTGTGCGGCTACGCGCCATGTGCGCCTACGGTCTCCTGAACGCCCACGATCGCTTGCTCGCCGGCGCACATCTGATCGCCCTTTTCTGATGTGCGCAATTCGCGCCAACGTTCGCCCTCGTACCCACGATCTCCGGATCTGGGCACAAGCAGGGAGATTTTTTTTTTTCTTCACTGAACTCCACGTGCACCTGCTCGCCAGCGCGCATCTGTGCCCTCTTCCCTGATGTGCGCGATACGCGCCAACGTTCGCCCACGCGCCCACGATCTTCGGATCTGGGCGCAGGCAAGGAGTTTATTCCTTCGCCTCCTCACCGACGATCTCTCTGGTTCTGCACCCTCGCTGATATTGTCAGGCCGCGCATATCTTCTGGCCACGCAACTACGCTGCTACGATCTCCTGGTTCCTGCCTCGTCACGCGCAGTTCAAGAAGTTCCTACGGTAGCGCACAGGTGCTCACAGGTTCTTCTGGACTCGCCGCGCCCTTCTGAAGTTTCGCACCAAGCGCGCCCACGCGCGGTTCCAGTTCCAGCGCGCCAACGCGCCAGCACGCTTCCACTTCACACCGCGCCGCCCAGGAGACACCTAAGCTAGCGCACAGGCGCTCACAGGCACCCCTGGGCTCTCCTTACGCGCCAGCGATCTCCTACGCGCCCGCGCACGAGCGTTTTCAACGCGCCAACGCTTCAGTCGTCGTAGGTTTCCTACGCGCCCACATGTTAACTCTCCTGTACGCGATCGGTCGCTACGAGCCCACGCGTTAACTCTCCTGTACGCGATCGGTCGCTACGAGCCCACGCGTTAACTCTCCTGTACGCGATCGGTCGCTACGCGCCACCGCTCGCCATCGCTTGCCATCGGTTGCCAATGCGCCATCGCTTGCTAACGTGCCTTCGCCCGCCTACGAGCCATCGCTCGTCAGCGCGCCATCGCACGCTTACGCGCCATCGGTCTCCCAGCCGCCTGCGCTCGCCCGCGTACATGCGCACCCGTGTTCGCCCGCGCGAACCAACGGTTTTCCATCGTGCGAGCGCCAGCGCGATTCCCGCCAACGAGCCATCGCTCGCCAATGCGCCAGCGCGATTCCCGCCAACGAGCCATCGCTCGCCAATGCGCCATCGCTCGCCTACGCGCCATCGGTCTCCCGACCTCCAGCGCTCGCCCTTACAACCGCACTCGCCCTCACCTGCGCGACCACGCGCACTTTCACCTGCGTGCCCTCGCGCCCATGCGTCTGCGTGCCCGCGCGCGGGCACACCCACGTTCGCCCGCGCGCGAACCAACGATTTGCCATCGCGCGAGCGTCAGGGTGATTTCGACCGCTATTCCCGTCGGGTTTTCGCAACACGGGCAACCTGGCGAGTCTTCTGGAGCGCGTACTTCCAGATCACGATCTTCACCCCGTAAACGCAGAGCATGGCACGTGCAAGAACATGAAGAATCTTCAGAGAGGTCTGGGCAACATTCTTCTCCTTCTTTTCAGGCAGGCCCCATCATCTCTACTCCTCAGGATCGTTCGATTCCCTTTCCCCCAGCGGGAGTCGCTGACACTGCGTCTGTCAGCCGTCAGCAGAGTAGGTACTTCGAGATCATGAGGGAACCTGGTTTAGCCCTTCCTTTCCACCATTCCGTGGAAGGGTCTTACCAGTCGAGTTTTTCTCGAGAAATTCTCCGCCCGGCAGGTGACATTCTTGTCTTCGGAGATCTTAAGCCAGGAGAAAGCCGCAAAGTGTACCATGCGGGCCACTTCGTGGCTGGGTGTCTGGCTTGGATCTCTGGGCATCCTGTTGCGATCCGAGAATTTGTCCAAGCAGAGCTCCAGAAAGGTCATGGAAACTCTCCTCCTCTCGGGCACGAGCACCATCGTTTCCCGGCTCACCAAGTTTCGAACTTGTGGGCAAACTCGATGTTGAAGCATTGAGATGCAGTGACCGAGAGGTTCCTCTCGGAAGTCCCAACCATGGATGTCGGCAAGCTCAGACACTCTTCCACCCTTGGAAAGACCTTGTTTTGAGCCTAAGGATGGGGAACGGACAGCTGAGAGGTGGAGAAAGCGAATCACGATTCGCTCCTCCAAAGGCGCTTGCATCCAGACCCTACAAGCCTCCAGCGCCTCTACAACAACAGCCTCGTCAGCCTAGGACATCGGAACCGGCCCCGGCAGCTAAGACAAGGTGTCTAAACAGCAGCCCCCTCCTGTCAAAGACAAGAAGGGCGGGAAGTCCTCTTGGGGAGGCAATAATCCTGAGGGAGCGGCCGAGGCCGCAAACGCTAGGATTGGCAACCCACTTGCATGGTCCCCAGTGGGGGTATGCCTAAGGTTGCGCGCTCAGGTGGCAGCAACTCGGGGCTGATTCCTGCACGATCTCCGTGATCAGCCATGGATATCGCGTCTCGTTCTTTACATCTCTACCCCCACTGACAGCGAATCCAGTGTCGATGAGCTCCTATGCCATGGGATCGGCAAAGGGGCTAGCACTTCGGGCAGAAATCGAGACCATGCTCTAGAAGGATGCTCTCCTAAAGGTCATCGACGGCTCCCCCCCGGCTTCTTCAGTCAACTCTTTCTTGTAAGAAAGCGTCTGAAGGCTGGAGACCTGTCTCGACCTCTCAGCCCTGATCAAGTTTGTCGAACAAACTTCGTTCAGCGTGGTACAGCAGAGTCAATCAGGCTTGTAGTGAGACCACAAGTCATGTACACACTGGATCTGAAGGACGGGTACTTCCAGATCCCAATCCATCCGTCTTCCAGGAAGTACTTGAATTTCAGGCTAGACAACAAGATATACCAGTTCAAGGTGCGGTGTTTCGATCTCCCCACAGCACCGCAGGTGTCCTCCAGAATGTTCCCCCTGTTATCTTCATGGCCACACAGGAGCGGTATCCGTCTCCTTCGTTTTCTGGATGACTGGCTATCCTAGGCAGTCTCGGAATCGACCCTTCTTCGACACCAAGAGAAGCTTCTGGGACTTTGCCAAGATCTAGGGATCATGGTACAGTAATTCTCGAGAAGTCTTCTCTGCTTCCATCTCTACAACTGGGATATCTAGGCATGATATTAGACTCCAATCTCCAAGCCTTCCCATCAGATGTCAGGATAGCAAGGCTGAGGAGAGTCGCAGAACCTTTCCTCAGACGAGGAGAGCTTCCAGCCCTATCTTGGTTACGCCTCCTAGGTCACCTTTCCTCCTTGGCCAGGCTAGGTTCAACCGCCGCCTCAGGATGAGATCCCTGCATCGGCGGCCCAAGTCCTGGTGGAATCAAGACAACGTTTCCCCATACATTCTGGGCCCTTTGGGACCTGCGGAACGTATGGACCTGCAGTGGTAGTTGACCTATGGAAACCTTTGCAAGGGAATGGATCTTCTCGCCCTTCCCCCGCATTTGATGCTGTTCTCGGACTCGTCAAAACAAGGGGGGGGGGGGGGGGGGCACGTTCTGAATCAGGCCTATGGTCAGAACCAGAAGGGTACCTTTACATCAATCTGCTACGAATGAAGGCCGTAGTCTGGCCCTTCAACACTTCCAACAGACCCTGGCGAGTCACTCCGTGGACGACAACTCCACGGTAGTGCTTTTTGTTTCAACAAGCAGGGAGGTACTTTTTCATATCAACTTTCTCATCTTGCAGTAGAGATACTGAGATGAACCGAAGTCCACTCAATACCCTATCGGCTCGCTTCATTCCAGACAAAGGAATGTGCTCTCCGACAGTCTGAGCAGGGCCTCACAGATAGAGAGTACCGAGTGATCTTCGGCCCCCCTGGTAGCCAACAAGTCCTGACCTTGTGGACCTGTTTGCGACAGCCTTGAATTTCAAGCTGCCGCTGTACTACTACCAGTCCCAGACCCCAAGGCACTCTGGCAAGATGCCTTCCTACACAGTGGGACAACATCGACGTCTACGTCTTCCCACCGTTCTGTCTGTTGAGAAGGGGGCTCAACGAGACCAGACTATCGGTCAACCTGTCAATGACTCTGATAGCTCTGCTGCGGCATCATGCAGAGTGGTTCCCGGAACTTCTGCATCTCCTGACGGAACTCCTGAGAGAGCTTCCCCCACGACACAAGCTACTCAAACAACCACACTGCAACATCTACCACAAGCCGTAGCATCGCTTCGGCTTCACGCCTGGAGACCATCCAGCATCCCCTCACAGAGAGAGGCGTTCCGCAACAAGTTGCGGAGCAGATGTCTCGACACCTGCGAAAGTCATCCGCAGGGGTCTACCAGGCGAAGTGGAGAGTCTTCTGTGGTTGGTGTTGTGGGAGAGGTACCTCTCCCCTTGATGCCACTATTCCAGCAATAGCGGAGTCATTGTATATCGGCGGGAGGAAATGCGCCTTTTGCTCTCGGCGGTGGAACCCTATCGCTCAGCCTTTAGCCTGGCCTTCAGGCTGAAAGGAATAGACATTTCCTCCTCGCTGGATCTTTCTTCGCTCATACGATAAGAGATCTCCTTGCAAACCATTACGCCAGGCTTCTGATCGTCACCTGCCTTGGAAGACGGTGCTCCTGCTCGCTCTGGCCTCGGCCAAGCGTGTCAGCGAACTTCATGGTCTCTCGTACGACGTCGCCCATTCAAGAGGATAGGTGGAGGTAACGTTCAGGTTCGTCCCTGAGTTGGTTACTAGACTCAAAATCTTGGAGTCCCGGACCTTCGGTTCGACTCCTTCAGGATTTCGAGTCTCCGTTCTGTAACAGATGACCCAGACCTTCTCCTACTATGCCCAGTAAGGAGTCGGAGGGGAGCACAGGGAGGACGGAGAGGAGGGTCATCAAGAATGCCTTTTCAGCCTGGATTTAAAGGGTCATCCATCACGCCCTGAATCCAGACCCTCCTCCGTTACGTCGCCTTAGAGCACACGATGTCAGAGGCATCGCAACATCTCTGGCCTTCAAGAGGAACTACTCTGTGACGCAGGTGCTACAAGCTTGAGTCTGGAAGCGTCTAACGACCTTCACAGCCCACTACCTGCAGGACGTGACCCACAGGAGCCTCGATACGTTTACTATCGGCCCTGTGGTGGCTACACAACAGCTGGTCTAACCTCAGGCTCCTTTATGGACAGGTAGCAGAAGGTTGAGGGCATTGTTATCCAGTTTTAGTCAGCATGAATGAAAGAAGTATGTCTGGCCCTTACTTCTTTCTTCATCCTCCCCTCTCTTGGGGAAAGCAGCATCCTGGGTTCTCTGCATAGCTGACCTCAAACCTCTGCAGGTAAACCATGCTTCCTTGTGTTCCTAGTACAGTATTAAGTTAATACTGTCGCGTCCTCCATACCCTGACGAGGTGGTATTGGGAACGTCCAAGCTTAGAATTCCAGCTAAAGGACTTCAGGTCGACTTTCTAGGACAAGTCACACTTCTTCCCTCCACACACAAGCTTATGTAGGCCGCACGTTTCTTGCGTAGCAAGAAACTTGCGAGGTGCAGGGACTCTTTTTCTCGAGTGCTGCTCACTCGGATTCTGAGTCCCTGGGTAAGCCAAAGTCAGTAAGGCTGGGGACTTTCCACCCTTTCCTAAGGGTAAGTCACCCTATGTAAATAGTGTGGTTTGTATTTCGGTTACGGAACAAATGACAAATTCGGAGATAATTTGTATTTTTCCTAACCATACAAACTTAGCTATTTACACATATTTGCCCGCCAGCCCTGTCCCCCAAGGCAAGTCCTACCTCTAAGTGAAGTGAAGCAGTTCACCGGTGTGTGAGGGGGGGAGGGGTAGGTAGCTACCACTCCCCTACCCCCTTGCTAACTAGCGCGGGGGTAATACACCCTCGTTAAAATTCTAATGGCTCGTCATTTCAGCTACGCTGAAAGTAAACCCTGTGTAAATAGCTAAGTTTTAAATATTAAACTTAGCCGGTGAATATATAAATAGCTGACGTCTCCGACAGCCCAACAGATTCCAAAAAACTCGCGAGCGATCGCCATGTAGGTTGCGGGTGTGCCCACCAGCGCCGACTATCGGCCAGATACCGCATATACTTCTCAACCACTCCAGTTCTTCTCTGTCGGTGTCACCGACAACATTGGTTCCGCTCGCTCTAGACCTCGAGTTTTCTACCGAATTGGTGAAGTACTTTGTTTTGGTTTTATTGGCTTTCGCTGTGTTGGTTTGTTTCTTCAATAAAACTCTTGAAACCATTTTTTGTTTTTTGTTGATGAACTTGGCTTTCCTTTGGATTTTCTCTGGATTTTCATAATGGCTGACCCTTCTCCTGTATATCGCAAATGTGCGAAAGATTGTAACAAACGTCTTCCGAAAGCTTCTATCGACCCTCATACTGTTTGTGCTAATTGCCAGGGTAAATCCTGCCAATTAGGAGATAGGTGTGAGGAGTGTGTGGTTTTATCGGAGTTCGAGTGGTTAGAGTATGAAAAATATACTCGTAAACTCGAAAGAGATAGGGTGAGGAGAAGCTCGTCTAGATCTTTAGAATTTTCCTCCTCCCATGCCCCTGAACCTAATCCTTCCCCTGTAGTGGTAGTTTTTGAACCCTCTATTGGCACTCATGAACCTTCAATGCGCGATATGTTTTTAGCTATTCAAGCGTTGGGTGAGAAGGTTGAAACCTTAGCCTCGGACAGGAACCAGCTTATGTCCAATGTTAAGCTATTAAAGAGTCAAAGTGGTAAAGTGGAAAGTCAAAGTGGTAAAGTGGAAAGTGCGCAAAATGTGTTTAGTGTTGCGACCGAGGGTTCGTCTGTTCGTGCTTGTCGCTCCCCTAGTCCGAGACCTCTTTCAGGCTCCCCTGCACCAGGGAGAAGGAATGTCGTAGGACTTAAGGGAGCGAGAGGTGTAAACCGACGTACAGACGTTCCCTCTAAGGTATCAGACGTTTCTCATCAAGAACGTCCTTACCATAAGACGGGGGAGACTAAGTTCTCCTCGTCTTCCGACGATTTGCCGCATAAGAAACCTTGGCGTAAGGTTTCTAGACCCTTAAAGCGCAAATCAGTCCCTTCAGGACAGGTCCAGCGTCCTGGCTGTAGCCATTGGGGCAGCTCTGACCATTTTCAGTCATTGGATAGCTGTTCGCCTGTTAAGCGAAAGCGTGACACGGAGTCCGAGGGTCTCGTTCGGTGCGATGATTTGCATGCACAGACGTTGCCGACGTCACGGCCCGTTCCGACTCCCGTTGACCCTAAGTGGAGTGTCCTACAGGACATGCAGTTGAAACTTTCATCTTTAATGGAGGTTTATGAGCATGAACAGGTTCGTAAAGATCCTTTGCTTGCGGTTCGCCAGTCCGACAAGCGTGACTTTGGTCTTCAACCGCCTAAGCGAGTTTTTTTCTCGTCCTTATGATGTTAGCGCTAACGTTATCGGTGCTGTTAAACGCGACTCTGATCGTGTTCCTCGTCATTCACGTCAGTCACGTGATGTGGAACCCCCTTTGCCGCAGACTCAAAGTGACGTTCTGCAACTGTCGCCGCAGTCTCGAAGTGACGTTCGTCGGCCGACTCCGTTGCCCCGACGTGACGTTGAACGTCAGTCACCACAGTCGGGTGTTGTTTTTCAAACTCAAACCCTGCAGTCAATGCAGCCCCGACGTGATGTCCAATGGCAGTCGACACAGTCTGTTGTTGTTTGTCAGTCTCAAGACTTTCAGTCTTTGCAGCCTCGGCGTGACGTCGTTACCTCAGCTGTTGCTGCGGCTCCGTCGCACGTTGACATTGCCTGTCAAGCGTTGCCTCCTCGGCATGTCTCGCCGTATTGCGAGACTCGGCCGTTGTCGGATGAAGTTCCTTCGGATGAGGAAGTCGTTGAACCCCTTCCAACTGATGTTCCTTTGGGGACTCTTTCGGATGGAGAGGAGCCTAGGGTTGCTCAGCCCTCCCTTGATTTTAAGAAGATCATGCTAATTTTTAAGGACCTGTTTCCTGATCATTGTCTGCTGCTCCTCGTTCGCCCCCATCTGAGTTCACGCTGGGCCTAGCTTCTTCGACTCCGTCGTTCACGAAGTTAGTGCTCTCTCGCTCTTCTAAGAGAGCTTTGCGTTTATTGGACGACTGGTTAATGACCAGGAGGAATCTGGGGAAGTCCGCTTTTGCTTTTCCCCCTTTCAAACTGGCTTCTCGTGCGAGCGTCTGGTATGACACGGGAGAAGTTCTCGGCTTGGGGGTGCCTGCCTCTGCCCAGGGAGACTTCTCAAGCCTCGTAGACTCTCCTCGTCGTCTGGCCATGAGACGCTCGAAAGTTTGCTGGTCCTCTTCAGACCTAGATCATCTCCTCAAAGGAATTTATCGTGCCTTTGAGGTTTTCAATTTTTTGGATTGGTCTCTGGGAGCCTTGAGTAGGAAGGTCTCGTCAGCAGACCGTGATGTCTGTGTTCAAATTATGTCCTGCATGGACAAGGCTATTAGAGATGGCTCTAATGAACTTGCTGCTACTTTCACAGCAGGGGTTCTTAAGAAGAGAGAGACTCTTTGTTCTTTTCTGTCTGCAGGTGTCACTCCTTGTCAAAGGTCAGAACTTCTCTTTGCGCCATTGTCTTCTGCCCTGTTCCCGCAGCAGCTTATTAGAGATATCGCAGCGTCTCTTGTACAGAATGACACTCATGATTTGATGGCCACGTCTGCTCGTAAGGCTGTACCTTCGTCCTCTTATGTCAACAGACCTAAATTTGAAACTCCAGCGACAAGGTTTATCCCGCCTTTTCGTGGCAGAGCTCCCAGTAAAGGAGGCTCTCGTGCCGATAGTAAGCGAGGTAAGAAGACAGGATCTAAATCCTCCCGTGGCAGAGTCTGACTGCCCACGTCCTCAGACAGCAGTAGGTGCCAGATTGACCAACTTCTGGCAGGCCTGGGAGAAGAGGGGTGCAGACCGGGAGTCTGTTTTGTTGCTGAAGGAGGGTTACAAAATCCCTTTTGTACGAAGACCTCCTCTAGTAAAAGATCTGATAGACCTCTCTCCCAGGTATCGAGAGGAGTCGAAGAGACAGGCATTACATCTGCAGGTGTCTCAGTTGTTAGAGAAGGGGGCGGTGGTGAAAGTCTCGGACCTTCAATCCCCAGGTTTTTACAACCGTCTCTTCCTGGTTCCAAAGAACACAGGAGGTTGGAGGCCAGTGCTGGATGTCAGTGCTCTCAACGTATTTGTTGTAGAAACAAAGTTTACGATGGAGACCACCAAATCCGTTTTGGCAGCAGTCAGAGAGGGGGACTGGATGGTTTCTCTCGACTTGCAGGATGCGTACTTCCACATTCCGATACATCCAGACTCTCAACCTTATCTGAGGTTTGTATATAGGAATGTGGTGTATCAGTTCCGAGCACTGTGCTTCGGCCTCAGCCCTGCTCCTCTTGTTTTTACGAGGCTCATGAGAAATGTAGCAAAGTTCCTACATTTGTCGGGGATCAGAGCCTCCCTGTACTTGGACGACTGGTTACTCAGAGCGTCGTCCCGTCATCGCTGTCTGCAGGACCTACAGTGGACTTTGGATCTTGCGAAGGAGTTGGGCCTCTTGGTGAACATGGAGAAGTCACAGCTGACTCCCTCCCAAACGATTCTCTATTTGGGGATGGAGATACAGAGTCTAGCTTTTCGGGCTTTTCCGTCTGCCAACAGGATCGAGCAGGCTTTGCTCAAAGTCCGTCTCGTGCTAGAGAAAAACCGTTGCTCTGTGAGAAGCTGGATGAGCCTCCTAGGGACGCTTTCATCCCTGGAACAGTTTATCTCTCTAGGGAGACTTCACCTACGCCCTCTCCAGTTCCACCTAGACTCCCATTGGAACAAGGAGAAAACTTTGGAGGCGGTCTCGATTCCGATCTCCGAACCAGTCAAGACTTGCCTGGCCTGGTGGGACAGCAATATTAGACTTCGGGAAGGTCTGTCTCTGGCAGTCAAGAACCCAAACCATGTGTTATTTTCAGACGCGTCGGATTTGGGTTGGGGGGCGACTCTGGACAGTCTGGAATGCTTGGGTCTTTAGGCTGCAGACCAGAGGAGCCTTCACATCAACTGCAAGGAGCTGTTGGCAGTCCATTTAGCACTGAGGAGTTTCGAGAGTCTGCTTCGAAACAAGGTGGTAGAAGTGAATGCAGACAATACCACGGCCTTGGCTTACATCTCGAAGCAAGGAGGCACTCACTCCCACGCTCTTTTCGTCATCGCAAGGGACCTCCTCATTTGGTCAAAAGATGGAAACATCTCGCTTCTGACGAGGTTCGTCCAAGGGAAGTTGAACGTCTTGGCGGACTGTCTCAGTCGAAGAGGTCAGGTGATCCCTACAGAGTGGACGCTCCACAAGGATGTGTGCAAGAGTCTTTGGATGACTTGGGGTCAACCCACCATCGATCTCTTTGCGACCTCGCTGACAAAAAGGCTCCCGACTTATTGCTCTCCAGTTCCAGATCCAGAGGCGGCCCACATAGATGCCTTTCTGTTGGACTGGTCTCACCTGGACGCTTACGCCTTTCCACCTTTCAAGATCCTCAACAAGGTGTTGCAGAAGTTCGGGTCTCACGAAGGGACCAGGTTGACGTTGGTTGCTCCCCTCTGGCCCGCGAGAGAGTGGTTCACAGAGGTACTTCTATGGCTGGTAGACGTTCCAAGGAGTCTGCCTTTGCGGATGGATCTCTTACGGCAGCCTCACGTAAAGAGACTTCATCAAAGCCTCCCCGCGCTTCGTCTGACTGCCTTCAGACTATCGAAAGACTCTCAAGAGCTCGAGGATTTTCGAAGGAGGCAGCTAGAGCGATCGCGAGGGCTAGAAGATCCTCTACCATCAAGATCTACCAGTCGAAGTGGGAGGTATTTAGAGATTGGTGCAAGTCCTCCTCTATTTCCTCCTCCAGTACCTCTGTAGCGCAGATTGCGGATTTTCTCCTATATCTGAAAAACGGTCGCTCTCTTTCTGCATCCACCATTAAAGGCTACAGAAGCATGTTAGCTTCTATTTTCAGGCATAGAGGCTTGGATCTTTCGAATAACAAAGATCTCCAAGACCTCCTTAAGTCTTTCGAGACCTCTAAGGAGCGTCGTATTTCAACTCCTGCTTGGAACTTGGACGTGGTCCTACAGTTCCTAATGTCAGACAGGTTTGAGCCTTTAAATTCAGCCTCCCTGAAGGATCTTACCCTCAAGACACTTTTTTTGGTGAGCTTGGCTTCGGCTAAAAGGGTCAGTGAGATCCATGCTTTTAGTAAGAACATCGGCTTCTCAACAAATAAAGCAATATGTTCTCTTCAACTTGGTTTTATGGCCAAGAATGAACTTCCGTCTCGCCCTTGGCCTAAATCTTTTGAAATACCTAGTCTTTCGGAGATCGTAGGTAATGAAGTTGAAAGAGTGCTGTGGCCCGTTAGAGCTCTTAAGTTTTACTTATCTAGAACCAAACCAATACGAGGTTGTTCAGAGGCTTTATGGTGCTCCGTTAAAAAGCCCTTGTTGCCCATGTCTAAGAATGCGTTATCTTACTTTATTAGACTTTTAATCCGGGAGGCACATTCTCATTTAAGTGAGAAGGATCGTAGTTTGCTTAAGGTCAAGGCTCACGAAGTTAGAGCGATAGCGACTTCGGTGGCATTTAAGCAAAATAGATCCCTTCAAAGTATTATGGACGCGACCTTTTGGAGGAGCAAGTCGGTGTTCGCTTCATTTTACTTGAAAGACGTCCAGACTCTTTATGAGGACTGCTACACACTGGGTCCATTCGTTGCAGCGAGTGCAGTAGTGGGTGAGGGTTCTACCACTACATTCCCTTAATCCCAATATCCTTTTAATCTACTCTTGAAATTTTTAATCTTGTTTTGGGTTGTACGGAAGACTAAGAAGTCTTTCGCAATCTTTTTGATTTGGCGGGTGGTCAAAATGTTGTTTCTTGAGAGCGCCCAGATTAAGGGTATTGATGAGGTCCTGTTATAGGGGTGTTCGCCCTGGATATAGCAGCTCCTGGGAGTCTTTCAGCATCCTGAGAGGATGGCTGGGCTTCGTAATCATCAGAGTCAGCTTCCTTACCAGGTACCTATACTTAAGTTTGTTTTTATGAAATATTTGTCAAAAACTCTTGAGCATATACGCCTTTATTGTTATAATACTGGTCTCTACCCACCACCATGGGTGTGAATCAGCTATTTATATATTCACCGGCTAAGTTTAATATTTAAAAATGATATTTTCATTATAAAATAAATTTTTGAATATACTTACCCGGTGAATATATAATATTAAAGGCCCTCCCTTCCTCCCCGATAGAGACCCTACGGACTGAGAAGAACTGGAGTGGTTGAGAAGTATATGCGGTATCTGGCCGATAGTCGGCGCTGGTGGGCACACCCGCAACCTAAATGGCGATCGCTCGCGAGTTTTTTGGAATCTGTCGGGCCGTCGGAGACGTCAGCTATTTATATATTCACCGGGTAAGTATATTAAAAAATTTATTTTATAATGAAAATATCATGTTCATATGGTTAGGAAAAATACAAATTATCTCCGAATTTGTCATACTTAGCTGGTGGATATATATATAGCTAACGTCTCTGACGTCACGGCAGAAAATTCAAAACTCGCGGGCAATCGGAGATTGGGAAGCTAGGTGTACTACTAGCGCCACCACTGGCCAGGATACTGGAACCATTCCACAAGTCCTCAGTTCTTCTCTGCCGCTGTGGCGACAACATTGGCACTTTAATGCTCGCGCATAACCTCCTGTTTTCTACAGCTTTGGTGAAGTACTTGTTTTTTGGTTAATGGCTTTCGCTTGATTGGATTTTCTTACGTCTTTTCTTGAAACTCTCTTTGATTTGACTATTTTTGACCCTTGCTTGTTTGATTTCTCTCTGGATATTCCAAAATGGCCGACCCTTCCCGTGTATAGGAAATGTGTGAAAGGTTGTAAGACCCGCCTTCCTAAGGCCTCTATCGATCCCCACTCTATTTGTAACAAATGTAGAGGTAAAATATGTCAGGAGATCGATGTGATGAGTGTGTTATTTTATCTGATACCGAGTGGCTTGAATATGAGAAGTACACTCGTAAGTTAGAGAGAGATAGGGTTAGAAGAAGCTCTTCTCACTCTAGAGAATTTTCCTCTCCCCATGTCCCTGAACCTATTCCTTCCCCTGTAGTGGTAGTCCATGAACCCCCTACTAGCACTAACGAGCCTTCACTGATGGACATGATGAAGGCGATTCATGCCCTTGGTGCCAAGGTCGAGTCGCTTGCTACGGACAGGAACCAGCTCATGTCTGACGTTAAATTGTTGAAAAGTGCCAGTGTTAGTGATAAAAGTGTGAAGAATGTGTTCAGTGTTGCGGAGGGTACGTCTGTTCGTACTTGTCGTTCACCCAGTCCTAGACCGCTTTCAAGCTCCCCAACCCCTGGGAGAAGGAATGTCAAACGATGAAAGGGAACGATAGGTTTTAAACCACGAACAGACGTCCCCTCACAAATTGCGGTTGACGTTGCACATAACGATCGCCCTTATCATGGGAGAGGTGAGGCTAAGTTCTCCTCATCCTCTGATGACGTTAACGTCAGTAGAAAAAACTGGCGTCAGGATTCCAGACCTCTCAAGAGGAAATTGATTCCTACAGATCAAAGTCAACGTCCTGGTTACAGTCATTGGAGCAGTCCAGAACGTCTGCCTTCATCGAATGAAGGTACACCTGCCAAACGTCCCCTTAAAACGTCTAGTATGGTTGCTCCGGAGACCCCTTTGCAGGGTCACGGTTCTGTGGTTTCGTCTGGACGTTCCAGACGTGACATGAGTGCTGTTGCTCCCGTTGTCATCAGGGACGTTGCGGAACGGACGTTACCGAAGTCACGCTCTGACACACTTGTGACTGACCCTAATTTTAGCATGCTGCAGGACGTGCAGATGAAACTTTCCTTATTCATGCAGTCTTACCGTCCAGCACATGAACGACAGGAACCCTCGCTTGCGGAGCGTCACGGTTCTAATAAGCGTGACCCTTCTCACCATGCTTCTAAGCGTGAAGTTTCACGTCACGCTGACGTGACCCCCAGTATTCAGCATGCTGTCAAACGTGACGCTGAGCGTCAGGTTCGACGTGATGTTGAACGTCAGTCGATGCAGTCCCGACGTGACGTCGATCTTCCTTCTCTACCCATCGGCAGGCTGATGCAGGCTGTCAAGGTGTTCCACACAGTTCCCGACACCTTGTTGATTCTCCGCCCCGCAAACACATCAAGCTTCCGGATGAAGTTTTCTCTGAGGAGGAAGTGGATGATCCCCTTTCCACAGCTGTACCTTTGGGTTCCTTGTCAGAGGAAGAGGAACCTAGATCCACGCAACATTCATTGGATTTTAAAAAGATTATGACTGTTTTTAAGGAAGTTTTTCCTTCACATTTTGTGCCTGTTGCACCACGCTCTCCTCCTTCAGAGTTCATCTTGGTGACGACTACACAAGCTCCCCTGTTTACTAAATTGGTGCTCTCTCAGTCATCTAAGAGAGCTTTGCGTACGCTGGGAGACTGGTTGCAGTCCAAAAGGAGTCTTGGCAAGTCAGCCTTTGCCTTCCCTCCAGTTAAGCTTGCTTCTCGTTCGAGCGTCTGGTATGAGACAGGAGAAGTTCCCGGCTTGTGAGTACCTGCCTCTGCCCAGGGGTACTTCTCAAGCCTGGTAGACTCTCCTCGTTGTCTGGCCATGAGACGCTCAAAAATTTTATGGACAACATCGGAACTCGACCATCTGCTCAAGGGCGTCTTCCGTGCCTTTGAAGTGTTACACTTTCTAGACTGGGCATTGGGAGCCTTGAGTAAGAAAGTGTCTGTTTTTAATAACAGACAAAGCCGTAAGGGATGGATCAAATGAGCTGGCTGCTCTTTTTACGGCGGGTGTCCTTAAGAAGAGAGAAACGTTGTGCTCCTTCCTGGCTACGGGAGTAACTCCTTGTCAGAAGTTGGAGCTTCTGTTTGCACCGCTTTCTCGTTCGCTTTTTCCCCAAGAGCTTGTGAGGGAAATAGCTTCATCGCTAGCCTTGAAGGACACCCATGACCTGGTATCTAAAACGCTCGCAAGGTGCTGTCTTCATCGTTTTCAGGCAGCAGACCGAAGGTGAAAACCCCTGCATCTAGGTTCATTCCTCCCTTTCGTGGTAGAGCCTCCAACAGAGGCAACTCTCGCTCTAATGGAAGACGAGGTAAAAGGAGGGGAGCTAGATCAAGTAGTGGCAGAGTCTGACTGCCCTCAACTTCAGACAGCAGTAGGGGCCAGATTGAAGAACTTCTGGCAGGCTTGGGAGAGAAGAGGAGCAGATCAGTGGTCCATCCTCTTGTTGAAGGAGGGGTACAAAATACCCTTTGTAAAGAAACCTCCTCTAGTCCAAGAGCCGATAGATCTCTCTCCCAGATACCGGGAGGATGCAACAAGACAAGCTTTGCGCCTACAGGTGTCCCTTTTGTTAAAAAAGGGGCTGTGGAGAAGGTGCTAAACCACCAGTCTCTGGCTTTTACAACCGCCTCTTCCTAGTTCCAAAGAACTCAGGGTGTTGGAGACCAGTGCTGGATGTGAGCGCCCTCAACGTGTTCATTCTGAAATCGAAGTTCACAATGGAGACTTCCAAGTCTGTGCTAGCAGCAGTAAGGGAAGGCGACTGGATGGTCTCTCTAGACCTCCAAGATGCATACTTCCATATCCCGATTCATCCGACCTTCCAACACTATCTAAGGTTCGTATACGGGAAGGAAGTCTTCCAATTTCGAGCTCTGTGCTTCGGTCTCAGCACCACTCCTCTTGTGTTTACGAAGCTCATGCGGAACGTGGCAAGCTTCCTGCATTCGACAGGTATCAGAGCCTCCCTATACCTAGACGACTGGTTACTCAGGGCGTCGTCCTTCGATCGCTGTCTGAAGGATCTCAGATTGACTTTGGCCCTAACGAAGGAGTTGGGTCTCCTAGTCAACAAGGAGAAGTCTCAACTGACCCCATCTCAAACAATTCTCTATTTGGGGATGGGGATACGGAGTCTTGTTTATCGGGCTTTTCCATTGCCCATAAGACTAGAACAAACTCTCATAAAGATTGTCTTTACCAAAGGAAGAGCATTTGTTCTGTAAGGAAGTGGATGAGTCTGATGGGAACACTCTTGTCACTGGAGCAGTTTGTTTCCCTAGGGAGACTCAATCTTTGCCTTCTCCAGTTTCACCTCAACCAGCATTGGGACAAGGAGAAGGGCTTAGAAGCAGTGACCATTCCGCTTCCAGAGACGATCAAGAGTTGCCTGAAATGGCGGGACGACAATCTCAGACTTCAGGAGGGCCTCTCTCTAGCACACAAGAACCCAGACCATGTGTTGTGCTCAGACGCCTCTGACTCTGGGTGGGGAGCAACACTAGGCAAACTAGAATGCTCGTGCCTATGGACCAAAGACCAGGAGAGTCTTCACATCAACCAGAAGGAGCTTCTGGCAGTTCTTTTGGCCCTTCAAAGTTTCGAAAGACTAATCCGAAACAAGGTAGTGCAAGTAAACGCAGACAACACCACAGTGTTAGCCTACATCTCCAAACAAGGTGGGACCCACTCGCAGTCCCTTTACTTCACTGCAAGGGAGCTTCTGGTTTGAGCGAAGGAGAGAGACATCACCTTACTAACAAGGTTCATACAGGGAGAAAGGAACCTGATGGCAGACTGCCTCAGCAGAAGAGACCAAGTCATTCCCACAGAATGGACTCTGCATCAGGAGGTTTGCGAGAAACTATGGCGGATATGGGGACGTCCGTCCATAGACCTATTCGCAACCTCGAGAATGAAGAGGCTTCCTACATACTGCTCTCCAGTTCAAGATCTAGAGGCGGTCCACATCGACGCGTTCTTGCTTTGACTGGTCTCACCTGGAAGTGTATGCGTTTCCCCCTTCAAAATCCTTTACAAAGTCCTACAAAAGTTCCCCTCTCACGATGGGACCAAGTTGACATTGGTTGCTCCCCTCTGGCCATCAAGAGAATGGTTCACCGAGGTACATCAATGGATGGTGGACATACTAAGAAGCCTGCCAATGCGGTTAGATCTTCTCCAGCAACCGCACATGAAAAGGTTCCATCAAAACCTCCACGCTCTTCGTCTAACTGCCTTCAGACTATCGAGAGACTCTCTAGAGCTCGAGGCTTTTCGAAGGAGGCAGCTAGAGCGATTGCCAGAGCAAGGAGATCCTCTACCATCAGGATCTACCAGTCCAAATGGGAGGTGTTTCGAGATTGGTGCAAAGTCACCTCAATTTCCTCGTCCAATACCTCTATAGCCCAAATCGCTGACTTCCTGCTACACCTTAGGAGTGAACGTAAATTTTCCTCCTCTACCAATAAAGGTTACAGGAGCATGTTGGCTGCAGTTTTCAGGCACAGGAACCTAGACCTCTCTAACAATAAAGACCTTCAAGACCTTCTCAAGTTTTTCGAGACTTCCAAGGAGCATCGGATAGTGACACCAGCTTGGAATCTGGATTTTGTCCTGAAATTTCTTATGTCTGAGAAATTTGAACCTTTACACTTAGCCTCTTTTAAAGGTCTCACCTTAAAGACTCTTTTTCTAGTGAGTCTAGCGACTGCAAAGAGAGTTAGTGAGGTTCATGCCTTCAGTAAGAATGTCGGCTTCTGTACTGGAAAGGCAGTATGCTCCTTGCAACTTGGTTTCTTGGTCAAGAATAAACGTCCTTCCCATCCATGGCCGAAATGTTTTGAGATTCCCAACCTGTCAGATGTGGTTGGTGACGAGATAGAGAAGGTCCTGTGCCCTGTTAGAGCACTTAAATTTTACCTAGACAGAACCAAAAATTTACGAGGCGAGTCTGAAGCCTTATGGTGTTCGGTCAAGAAGCCCTCTTTACCGATGTCAAAGAACGCCTTACAGTATCGTATTTTGTCAGGTTCTTGATTAGAGAGGCTCACGCTCACTGCGGTGAGGCTGACCTTAAATTGCTGAAAGTAAGAATACATGAAGTCAGAGCTGTGGCAATTTCAGTGACTTTCAAGCAAAATCGATCCCTACGAAGCATTATGGACGCGACCTTTTGGAGGAGTAAATCTGTGTTCGCTTCACATTATTTACGAGGACTGCTACACTTTGGGACCATTCGTAGCAGCGAGTGCAGTAGTGGGTGAAGGTTATAATCTTTTTTCTTCTCTTGAAACTATTGTCTTTTTGGTTGTATGTGGAGACTAGGACAGTCTTCCGCAATCATTTGATTTTAGCGGGTGGTCAAACTTGTTTCTTGAGAGCGCCCAGATCAATGGTATTGGTTGAGGTCCTGTCATAGGGGTGTTCACCCCAGATATGACAGCTCCTAGAGGTCTTTCAGCCCCCTGAGTGGATCGCTGGGCTTCACAAGGATAGCGGACTAATGAGGCTGAGGATCATAAAAGTCAGCTTCCTTATCAGGTACGAACCCTTAAGTTTGTTTTTATCAAAACTCTTGAGTTATATTCCTATGTTGTTTACTGCTGGTCTCTTACCCTCCACCAAGGATGTCAATCAGCTATATATATATCCACCAGCTAAGTCTAATGTTTAAGAATGATATTTTAATTTTGAAATACATTTTTGAACATACCCGGTAGATATGTATAATTAAACTCCCTCCCTTCCGCCCCTCTAGAGACCTATGGGCAGAGAAGACCTGAGGACTTGTGGAATGGTTCCAGTATCCTGGCGAGTGGTGGCGCTAGTAGTACACCTAGGTTCCCAATCTCTGATTGCTCGCGAATTTTGAATTTTCTGCCGTGACGTCAGAGACGTTAGCTATATATATTTGTTCCGTAACCGAAATACAAACCACGCTATTTAAATAGGGTATTACTTTCGGCGTAGCTGAAATGACGAGCGATTAGATTTTTAACGAGGGTTTACTACCCCTTCGCTAGTTAGCGAGGGGGTAGGGGAGGGGTAGCTAGCTACCCCTCCCCCCTCACACACCGGTGAACTAGTTCACTTTGCTTTTGGCTCGGGTGATGAACAGACGTGTCTGCTCTCACCCTCGCGTATTGACAGCCTTAATCTTTTTTGCTTTTTCTTTCAGTTGTGTGTTTGGAAGTTGGCCTCTCTCTTTATCATGTGGAAGTGCCCCGGGTTACCAGACCGCCCTTGTGGGACATATATGTCGGCGGTCGAGACGGACCCTCACACTTTGTGTCCGTTCTGCAGGGGCCAACGGTGTGATAAGGATAAAGTTTGTTGTGAGTGCAGGGAGTGGTCTACCTCCCAGTAGGAGAGGTTTTCCTGGCACCGAAAGAAGAAGTCCAAGCGGGATCTTTCTCCTTCAAGGATCTCCTTGAAGAAGGAAATCTCCAAGGACTCTTCTTTTGTTGCCCGAACCTCCTCCGAAGCTCCCACTCGATCGGTCTCTCCCGAGAGGCCGTCGAGTGGTAGCTTAGGCCGTACTTTTGATGACCTACCTCGGGGTTCGGGAGAGGGAGTTGCCTCCCATAGCAAGGCAGCTCCTCCTCCGGGGGAGGATTTATCTATGAATGTTGCTAATGATGATTTATTGTAGCTTTGGGCTTCATTGGGGCTTAAGGGTTCGCCCTCCAGGGAAGCCCTGTCTGACCTTTTCCAGTTGGGAGCAGCTGTCAAACAGTCGCCGGTGATAGCGGAGGTTGACCCTGTCTATCGTCGACGTTGTTGTGGCAGAGGCTTCCGGCGAGTTGGGTCAACCTCTGCCTTGGGTGCTGATGTGGCTGAAGGCTTGGTTCTCCCCTCCGAACATCCTCCGAGGGAGGGGCCAAGTCCAACGGTCTCTCCTGCAGGTGATTCTCCCCCTCGGGGGAATTCACTAACAGAGACTCCTCTTTGGAGGACTGACGATGGTGTTCCTGATGCCCCCAGAGGACGTATCTGATGCAAGGCTCGTCTTCCTCTTCGCCGTAGAGGCCTTCCTTCTCCCCACAAGGGAGTTAGGAGGCGCCTTTTCGGCTCCTCGCTTCGCAGTCCCCCGCAGAGGATCCTCCTCACTGTGCTTTGACCGTTGCAGCTGCATCACTGGACCTCTCTGCAGATCGTTCGCGATCTCCTTCGTCAGCGCTCACCTGCGCGCCAGCGATCTCTTACTCGCCAGCGCACTGCTGCGCGCCCTGATCCTGTTACGCGCTACGCACGCCCACAATCTCCAGCTCGCCAGCGCTCTTCACCTGCGCGCCCTCGATCTCCGGATCTGAGCACAGGAAAGAGGAGTCGTCCCTCGCCTTCTCGCCAGCGATCTCCTGCGCGCCCTCGGAACTCGCCCACCCATCAGCCCTCGCCTGCACACCATCGCGCAAAGTCACCTTCGCGTGCACAGGTTCCAGCCTCTACCGTGCGCCCTTCCAGAGGCTTCCGAGATCCTGTGCGCCCACACGCCCACGAGCAGTCTCCTCCTCGCGCTTCCACGCTTGCTGGTCCTTCTGTGCGCCCTTTGGCTTCACCAGACTGCGCACCTGCGCGCCATCGTTTTCCTGTGCGCACATGCGCACCATCTCCTGCGCGCACATGCGCACCATCTCCTGCGCGCCATCACTCCCCAGCACGCACACGTGCCCACGAGCCTACTCATCGTAGATTCCCTACGCTCCCACGCGCACCGTCACCTGTGCGCAGTCACTCACCTGCGCGCCATCGCTCTCCTGTGCGCCATCGCTCGCCTGCGCGCCATCGCTCGCCTGCACACGGTCATTTTCCTGCTCGCCAGCACTTGCCCGCGCGCCCTTGCCTGTGCGCCCTCGCCCACGCGCTCCCGCGCCTTCATCTCGAACCCGGGATTATTCCCTTGCGCGAGCCCAAGTGCGATTCCCACCGGGTTTTGCAACGCGAGCTACCGAACGAGTCGTCAGGAACGAGAGCAGCTAGGTCGTCTTCACCCCCCCCCTCCCAGCAAGCGCAAACCAGCGCGTTCGCAGGAGGAGGGGAGACCTTCAGATAGGTTCAGACACCCATCTTTTGGATGCCTGAAAGCTTTAAATCATTCATTCATTCATTCATTCTTCCCTTTCTTTCCAGGCAGGCCATGTTGTTGTCTCTACTCCAAAGGATTGCCCGATTCCCTTCCCTCCAGAGGGAGTCTCTGACACTGCGTCTGTCAGTAAGCAGCCATGGTTTGAGTCCCTTATCAGAGCTGTCATCCAGGCTGTTAAGCCTGCCTTCTCTGATTTGGGCCCCAAACCAAGGGCAGCTCCGACCCCACTGAAGAGGAAGAGAGGAGTAGAGGTCGTGGTGACTTCTCCTCAGGTCAAGCTTGCTCCTAAGAAGTCCGTCAGGAAGGCTCCTTCCCCCCCACAGACGTTTTCTCCATCCCCTGTGGACGAGGATTTTCCGTCCTCAGGGGAGTCTTCCGAGGTGAGACCTTCTCCCACCGCACCAATGGGAGCAACCCCACCTCGAGCAGGAGAATCGTCCCGTTTTGGGGCGCAGAAGAGCCCTCAGACTTCGTTGCTGGAGTCCTGTATCTCTCCTAGGAGGGAACCGAAGGACTCGAAGACCATCCCAAATTCTTCCAGGATTCGACCAGAGCCAACGAGACCCGCGGAGAACGTCCACGTGTCCCCCCAAGAAGAACCTTTGGGTACGGGAGACTTCGCTGCCAGTTCTCTAGGGGGAGAGGAGCAAGAGTCAGAGCATGCCTTCTGGCAGGTCTTGACTCTGATGAGGAATCTCAACAAGTTTCCGGACCCTGAGATTCCTCCTCGTGAGGGCAAGGACACGGTCCTGGACTGAGTCTATGGCACTCAGAAACCCACTATGGCCAGTCCGGCTCTGCCCTGGTCCCAAGGGGTTAAGAGTGCCAGGGATAAGGTTGAGGGCCAGCTCTCCGAGTTCGCCTCCTTCAGCCGTTCCACTGCTGGCAACAAGCTCCTCCCTCCTCCTCGTGTCCACCAGAGGAGGTATTTTGAGATCATGGAGGAGTCTTGTTTAGCTCTTCCGTTGCACCACTCTGTGGAAGAGCTTACCAAGGGAGTTCCTCTTGATAGACTCTCCAGCCGGCAAGTGACTTTCTTGGTGACAGAGATCCTAAACCAGGAGAAGGTCGCGAAGTGTGCCATGCAGGCTACTTCGTGGCTGGATGTCTGGTTGGGGTCTCCGGGCATCCTTTTGCGATCCGAGGATCTGTCCAAGGAAAGCACTAGGAAGGCCCTGGAGACCTTCCTCCTCTCGGGCACCCGCACCAGTGAGTTTCTGGCCCACCAAGTCTCGAACTTGTGGGCCAATTCGATCTTGAAACGACGTGATGCGGTGGTAAAGAGGTTCCATTCGAAGGTCTCAACCATCGAAGTCGGCAAGCTCAGACACTCTTCCCTTATGGGAAAGAGCCTGTTTGAGCCCAAGGATGTGGAACAGGCAGCTGAGAGGTGGAGAAAATCCAATCAGGATTCTCTCCTCCAAAGGGCTCACATCGAAGCCCTACAAACCTCCAGCACCTCAACAACAACCTCTCCAGTCCAAGACGACGAAACCGGCAGCGGCAGCGAAGACAACGGTGTCCAAACAGCAGCCCTTTCCTGTCAAAGACAAGAGAGGCAAGAAGTCCTCCAGGGGAGGCAAGAATCCTAGGGGGAGCGCCCGAGGCCGCAAACGCTAGGATTGGCAATCCCCCTGCATGTCCACCAGTGAGGGGATGCCTGCAAAGTTGCGCAATCAGGTGGCAGCAACTCGGGGCCAATTCTTGGACGGTTTCTGTAATCAGTCAAGGATATCCCGTCCCGTTCATAACATCTCTTCCTCCCCTGACAGCGAATCCAGTGTCGTTGAGCTCCTATGCCATGGGATCGGCAAAGGGGCTAGCCCTATGGGCAGAAGTCGAGACTATGCTAAAGAAGGATGCTCTCCAAGAGGTCGTCGACGGGTCCCCAGGCTTCTTCAGTCGACTCTTTCTTGTAAAGAAGGGGTCTGGAGCCTGGAGACCAGTCATCGACCTCTCAGCTCTGAACAGGTTTGTCAAACAAACTCCGTTCAGCATGGAGATAGCAGACATGGTCAGACTTGCAGTGAGACCACAAGACTTCATGTGTACACTGGATCTGAAGGACGCGTACTTCCAGATCCCAATCCATCCGTCTTCAAGGAAGTACTTAAGATTCAGCCTAGACAACAAGATCTACCAGTTCAAGGTGCTGTGTTTCGGTCTCTCCACAGCACCTCAGGTTTTCACCAGTGTTTTCACCCTGATCTCTTCGTGGGCACACAGGATCGGCATTCATCTACTCAATTAGCTGGACGACTGGCTGATCCTGGCAGACTTGGAGTCGACCCTTCTTCGACACCGAGATAAGCTTCTGGGACTTTGCCAAGATCTAGGGATCATGGTAAATCTCGAGAAGTTTTCTCTGCTTCCATCTCAACGACTGGTATATCTAGGCATGATCTTGGACACCAATCTCCACAAAGCCTTTCCATCAGACGACAGGATAGCAAGGCTGAGGAGGGTCGCAGATCCTTTCCTCAGACGAGAAGAACTCCCAGCCCAATCGTGGTTACGTCTTCTCGGTCACCTTTCCTCTCTGGCCCGTCTAGTTCCAAATGGGCCCCTCAGGATGAGATTCCTGCAATGGCGGCTCAAGTCTCGGTGGAATCAAGGTCACGATTCCCCGGACATTCTGATCCCTATGGGTCCTGCGGAACGGACGGACCTTCAATGGTGGGTGACAGACAAAAACCTCCTAAAGGGAGTGGCTCTTCTCGTCCTCCCCCCCGGATTTGATGCTGTTCTCGGACGCCTCAAAAGAAGGGTGGGGGTCCCATGTTCTGAACCACAGGACCTCAGGCCTATGGTCAGAATCAGAAAAGTGCCTCCACATAAACCTGCTAGAGATGAAGGCCGTCTATCTGGCACTTCAACAGTTCCGACAGTACCTGGCGGGTCACTCTGTGGTGGTGATGAGTGACAACACCACGATAGTGGCTTACATCAACAAGCAGGGAGGTACCTTTTCACAACAGCTAGAGATACTGAGATGGACCGAAGTCCACTCGATTCCACTATCGGCTCGCTTCATTCCGGGCAAAATGAATGTGCTCGCCGACAGTCTGAGCAGAGCATCGCAGATAGTGAGTACCGAGTGGTCTTTGGATCCTCTAGTAGCCAACAAACTCCTGACTTTGTGGGGTTCCCCGACGATGGATCTGTTCGCAACAGCCTTGAATTTCAAGCTTCCGTTGTACTGCTCCCCAGTCCCGGACCCCAAGGCACTCTGGCAAGATGCCTTCCAACAACGGTGGGACAACCTCAACGTTTACGCCTTTCCCCCGTTCTGTCTGATGAGAAGGGTGCTCAACAAGACCAGAATATCGGTCAACCTGTCAATGACCTTAATAGCTCCGCTATGGCATCTCGCAGAGTGGTTCCCGGACCTTCTGCAGCTCCTGACGGAACTCCCGAGAGAACTCCCTCCTCGACACGAGCTAATCAAGCAACCACACATCAACATCTTCCACAAAGCCGTAGCATCGCTGCGGCTTCACGCCTGGAGACTATCCAGCATCTCCTCACAGAGAGAGGTTTTTCGCAACAAGTTTTTTGCGAAAGTCATCCGCAGGAGTATACTAGGCGAAGTGGAGAGTCTTCTGTGGTTGGTGTCGTGGAAGGGGTATCTCTCCACTCGATGCCACTATTCCAGCAATAGCGGAGTTTCTTGTGTATTTGCGGGAAGAAATGCGCCTTTCAGTCTCGGCAGTGAAAGGCTATCGCTCAGCCTTAAGTCTTGCCTTCAGGCTAAAAGGAATGGACATTTCCTCCTCGCTGGAACTTTCTCTACTCATACGAAGTTATGAAGTTACCTGCCCTCAATCGGAAGTGAGACCTACTCCATGGAACGTGGTTCGAGTCCTCAGAGCTCTTAAGAGACCTCTGTTCGAACCATTACGCCAGGCTTCTGATCGCCACCTGACTTGGAAGACGGTGTTCCTACTTGCTTTGGCCTCGGCCAAGCGAGTCAGTGAACTTCATGGTCTCTCGTATGACATCGCCCATTCAAGGGGATGGGGGGAGGTAACGTTCAGGTTCATCCCTGAGTTTGTAGCTAAGACTCAAAATCCAGGAGTGCCGGACCCCCGGTTCGACTTCTTCCGGATTTCGAGTCTCCGTTCTGTAACAGATGACCCAGACCATCTCCTACTGTGCCCAGTAAGGAGTCTGAGGCTCTATCTTAAAAGAACAGCTGCTGTTCGTCCTCGAGTGCAAGCATTGTTTGTGAGCACAGGAAGGACGAAGAGGAGGGTTACTAAGAATACTATCTCAGCATGGATTCGCAGGGTCATCCACCATTCCCTGAATCCAGACCCTCCTCCGTCACGTCGCCCTAGAGGACATGATGTCAGGGCCAGCTCTACGTCCCTGGCGTTCAAGAGAAACTACTCAGTGACGCAGGTTCTACAAGCAGGGGTTTGGAAGCGTCAAACAACCTTCACAGCCCACTACCTGCAAGACGTGACCCACAGGAGGCTCGATACATTCTCTATCGGCCCTGTGGTGGCTGCACAACAGCTGGTCTAAACCTCAGGCTCCTTAATGGACAAGTAGCAGAAGGTTGAGGGCATTGTTACCCGGTTTTAGTCTGCATGAATGAAAAGGTATGCCTGGCCCTTATTCTTTTTTTCATCCTCCCCTCTCTTGGGGAAAGCAGCATCCTGGGTTCTCTGCGCAGCTGACCTCAAACCACTGCAGGTAAACCATGCTTCCTTGTGTTCCTAGTATTAAGATAATACTGTCGCATCCCCCATACCCTTGCGAGGTGGTATTGGGAACGTCCTAACCTAGAATTCCATCTAAAAGACTCCAGGTCAACTTCCTAGGATTAGTCACACTTCATACCTTCACACACAAGCTTACGTAGGCCGCGATCCTTGCAGAGCAAGGTACTTGCGAGGTGCAGGGACTCCTTATCTTGAGTTCTACTTACTCAGATACTGAGTCCCCGGGCAAAAAGCCAAAGCCAGTACGGCTGGGACTTACCACCCTTCCTAAGGGTTAAGTCACCCTATTCAAATAGCGTGGTTTGTATTTCGGTTACGGAACAAATGACAAATTCGTAGATAATTTGTATTTTTCCAAACCATACAAACCTTAGCTATTTAATCAAACTTGCCCGCCAGCCCTGTCCCCCGGGATAAGTCCTACCTCTAAGCAAAGTGAACTAGTTCACCGGTGTGTGAGGGGGGAGGGGTAGCTAGCTACCCCTCCCCTACCCCCTCGCTAACTAGTGAGGGGGTAGTAAACCCTCGTTAAAAACCTAATGGCTTTTCATTTCAGCTATGCCGAAAGTAATACCCTATTTAAATAGCTAAGGTTTGTATGGTTAGGAAAAATACAAATTATCTACGAATTATGTCATATCCACCGGGTAAGTACTGTATGTTCAAAAATTTATTTTATAATGAAAATATAATTTTTCAATATTAAACTTACCCGATAATCATGTAGCTGTCAACTCCGTTGCCCGACAGAATTCTACGGAAGGAATACGCCAGCGATCGCTATACAAGAGGGGGGTGTACTCACAAGCGCCACCTGTGGCCAGGTACTGCAGTACTTCTTGTTTACACCACCTCAATTTTTCCTCTGTCGTGCTTCCGGCAAGACGTTCATGGATACGCTTATAATTTTGGAGTCTTGTTCACGGTTTTTGGTGAAGTATTGCTCTAAGATTTCAGCTTTCGCTATTCAGGAAGTTTTATTATTAGCTTAGCTAGCTTTTGGAATTAATTTGATTAATTATGGTGACGAAGAGAGTATGAACTCTCTTTCACCTTTAAATGGCCGACCCTTCCCTTAGACGGAAGTGTTGGTGTCTAAGAGAGTATAGACTCTCTTTCTTAATTTTGCTTAACAAAAGTTATAGATTTATTTTTTATCTCTCCGCCTTTTATAGGCCTCTTCGATTAACTTCCTTTTATTATAAACTTATTAAAATTAATTTTTATATTTGTTTATATTCGACCTTTCCTAATAGTAGGCGGTCTTTTCTTGGTACCGAAGTTAATTAACATTGAGCCCGTCATTTCGGTTTTACCTGTTAACATACAGTATTATGCTATTTTAATGTTTTTGAAAGAATTTCTTTGATAGTCTCGTACTGTTTTCAAGTTGAACTAACGTTTTGTTTTGTCTCTGCAGTTGTTGACGTTCAGAACGTTCAACTTGCGCTCTATCGTTACGATAGAGAGAGAATTTTCACGGTGTCACGTTGCAGTAAGAGTAACCGTTTCTAGCGTTTTGTTCATTCTTTCTTAGCTTAATGGTTTTAATTCTAATAAAGGAACTTTTTATTTGGGAAATATTTCAGTTTTTTTCCTTTAACAATAATATGTTTTAACGATATATATGATTGGGCTCTTCTCTCAGGTTCTAAGTCAAGAGAGAGAGAGAGAGAGAGAGATAGAGACGGAGGGAGAGAGAGGAGAATAAACGTTTCGTTCAAGCGGGTAACGTTGTTCTCGTTTTTGCTCTTCTCCCTAGTCTCTTTAGGGGAAGAAGGTAAACGTTTCTAGAGTTTTATTCTTGTTCTCAAGCTTTATGCGGTGAGAGATTTTAAACGTAGTTTATTTGATCTAGTGTTTAGTCTCTTTCCAGCCACTGAATTATTTATCTTTCATTAGATTTTTCTGTTACATTGTAATTCTGTTTTCGCAATTACTAACTTTTAAGGAAGGATAGAATTGCGTGTTTCAGGTACAAACCACTTAAAGTTTCGAGTTCAGTGAAATAAGTGCAAACAGAAAATCAAAAGTGATAAGTGATTAGCGCAAAGTGTGTCAGTGTTGTGCGTGAGGGTACTTCTGTGCGTGCCAGTCGTCCTCCCAGTCCGGGACCTCTTGCAAGCTCCCAAGCCCAGGGGAGAAGCAATGTCGAAGGGCAAAAGGGTTCGGCAGGCCTTGATCGGCGCACAGAAGTTTCCTCGGTGGTTGCGGGCGTGTCTTACAGAGACCGTCACTCCCACCCGCAGACGATTGAGCCCTTATTTTGCTCGTCTGCAGAAGAAATTTCGGGGAGAAAACGCTGGACTCAGGTCTCAAGACCTCTTAAACGTAAAGTCCAGACCTCTAGAGTTCAACAACCCGGATGCAGTCATTGGGTTAGCTCTGACTCTCCGCAGTCATCAGGTGACTGCACACCTCCTTAGAGAGGTAAGGCGATGCCTCAACAGACCTCATCTTCTGTTAAGGCTTTGCCTCAACAGACCTTATCGTCTGTTGATACCAAGATGACTTTGCTGCAGTCCATGCAGTCGCAGCTTGCGGTCTTAATGCGTGAGTTTCAGGCTGAGAAGGTTACACCTCCGCCTGCGAGCGCTCCGCCTCACCGCAGTCCAGTCTGCCAGGCGTACGAAGTTGAGGTTCCTCAAGCTACCTTACCGCGTTCGGAGTTGCCAGTTACCAGCGTTGTGCAGCAACCTTAACCTTCCTTAAGGCAACCTCAACAATGGGAGCAGGAGTCTTATGCCTTGAGGCAAGATTTTCTTGCAGTTAGACCATCTTTGAGGCTACAACCTTTTGAGGTACGACAACCTCTACCATCCTTGAGGCAGCCACCTCAGCTCTCGCAGCTGCTACCTCAACTTTCCTTAAGGCGAGAGCCTCAACTCTTGAGGCTAGCTCCTCAGGAACCTCAACTCGTGAGACAGGAACTGCGTTCTGCGCAGCCGCTACCTCAACTCTCGCAGCTCACACCTCAAGAACCTCAACTCGTGAGTCAAGAGCCTCTCTCTGCGCAGCCACCTCAACCCTTGAGGCAAGCGCAACTCTTGAGGCAGGAACCTCATGCTATGAGTCAGCCACCTCAACGCATGCATCTGCCACTTTCTCCTCAACTTGAGCCTCTTCCCATTCAACTTTGAAATAACAAATGACAATAATAACACCTCATTACTTTCATAACTTGCATTTGTAATCATATACATGTATGCCTTCACAAACATTATGATAATGGAGGTTATTCGTATTACTTAAATAAAAAAAATATATATGTATTCCTTGCAATATATTTTTAACAATCGCAAATATGGCAAATATCTTCAAAACAAAAATGAATCATGAGTTATGAATGTAATGTAAATATTATGTTGATATTAAAACCCCATGCAAGCATGCATGAAGTAATGCAGTGTTGCCAACAGGGCGAGTTTCCCTGTCCTGAGGTGAAGTAGATTATAGATCGTATATTTAGTGCAGCTTAATTCTACGATTATCATGCCGGCTATCAAATTCATCAACAAAACAGTCTAAATCAATTCCCTCGGCACGTGCACTTTCAATGGACAGTAATGCGATATTACTCAATCTAGCACTGGTCATGGAATTTCTGAGAAATGTTACACGCCATGCAACATGCTCTGCTTCTCTTACAGCATGCTCTACATACAGCATGCTCTGCATACAGCATGCTCTACATACAGCATGCTCTGCATACCTTACCGCATGCTTCTCAGTCACACATCTTTGGTTGTTGCCAACTCACTAGACTGTCAAGCAGTTTCATAACGTTGCCTTCTAGTCTGCTGCTTTTGCACCAGTGAAACCCTCACTGAGAGAACTTAGCTTTTCTCGGATATGGTCCCTGTAGATGAGAAAGTGCTTTTCTCCCTCCTTCTGATATTCCCTTGAGGACTCTGTCATTTGGAGAGGAGCCTTTAGCTGCGTAGCCTCCTATGGACTTTTATTTAAGCATAACATGCTTCCAGGGAAGGTAATGGTTCCACTTCAGTTGCTAACCCCGTCTGTTACCACACCTGCTCCCATAGACCTTGAGCTGTGTTGCAAGACATGCAGTCCAAGCTTAGTCCTTGTTAGAGGATTTTTTGTTTACGGAGTCAGTGTGTCACTGGGAAGACGTTCAACAACCAGCAGAAGTGACTTGTTGTGACGCAGTGCGGCAACCTCAGCAACCCGATAAGGAGTTGTCTATACGACCCAGACAGTCTAGACAGCTTCGGGTTGTCACTGTACTTCCTCGCTTCCCCATGGTTGACAGTTCACAGACTGTGCAGCAGTACCATGATCTTGTGTCCGGCTCCGTCAGACGACTGGCTTTTAAGAGCTCCCACAAGTCGTCGCTGTCTGGAGATTCTCAGATGGACTATGGATCTGACCAAGGAACTGGGCCTCCTGGTCAATTTTGAGGAGTCTCAGCTCGTCCCATCCCAGACCATTGTCTACCTGGGTATGGATCTTCAGAGTCGAGCTTTTCGGGCTTTTCCGTCGGCCCCAAGGATCTTCCAAGCCCTAGAATGCATCCAGAGCATGCTGAGAAGGAACCGATGCTCAGTCAGGTAGTGGATGAGTCTAACAGGGACACTTTCATCGCTGGCCCTGTTCATCGTGTTAGGGAGACTCCACCTCCCCCCCCTTCAGTATCATCTAGCTGCTCACTGGATAAAGGACATGACGCTAGAGACGGTCTCAGTTCCTGTTTCCGAAGAGAGGAGGTCTTCTCTCGCGTGGTGTAAGAACAGCTTTCTTCTCAAGGAAGTCTACATTTGGCTGTTCAGAAACCCGACCGCCGTCTCCTCTCGGACGCATCAGACACGGGCTGGGGTGCGACTTTGGACGGACAGGAATGCTCGGGAACATGGAATCAGGAGCAAAGGACACTTCACATCAATTGCAAGGAGTTGTTGGCGGTTCTTCTGGCCTTGATAAACTTCAAGTCCCTCCAGCTTAACAAGGTGGTGGAGGTGGACTCTGACAACACCACAGCCCTGGCTTACATCTTCAAGCAGGGAGGGACTCTTTCGTGGAAGTTGTTCTAGATCGCAAGGGACCTCCTCATCTGGTCAAAAGATCGAAAGCTCACGCTGGTAACGAGGTTCATTCAGGGCGGTATGAATGTCATGGCAGATCGCCTCAGCCGGAAGGGTCAGGTCATCCCCACAGAGTGGACCCTTCACAAGAGTGTTTGCAGCAGACTTTGGGCCCTGTGGGGTCAGCCAACCATAGATCTGTTCGCTACCTCGATAACCTAGAGACTCCTGTTGTATTGTTCTCCGATTCCAGACCCAGCAGCAGTTCACGTGGATGCTTTTCTGCTGGATTGGTCCCATCTCGACCTGTATGCATTCCCGCCGTTCAAGATTGTCAACAGGGTACTTCAGAAGTTCTCCTCTCGCAAAGGGACACGGCTGACGTGGATTGGCGCCGCTCTGGCCCGCGAGAGAATGGTTCATAGAGGTACTGCAATGGCTGGTCGACATTCCCAGGACTCTTCCTCTAGGAGTGAACCTTCTACGTCAACCTCACGTAAAGAAGGTACACCCAAACCTCCACGCTCTTCGTCTGACTGCCTTCAGACTTTCGAAAGACTCTCAAGAGCTAGGGGCTTTTCGAAGGAGGCAGCCAGAGCGTTTGCCAGAGCAAGGAGAACATCCACTCTCAGAATCTATCAGTCTCAAGGGGAAGTCTTCCGTAGCTGGTACAAGACCAATGCAGTTTCCTCAACCAGTACCACTGTAACCCAGATTGCTGACTTCCTGTTACATCTAAGGAAAGTAAGATCCCTTTCAGCTCCTACGATCAAGGGTTACAGAAGTATGTTGGCAGCGGTTTTTCGCCACAGAGGCTTGGATCTTTCCACCAACAAAGATCTACAGGACCTCCCTAGGTCTTTTGAGACCTCAAAGGAACGTCGGTTGTCCACTCCAGGCTGGAATCTAGACGTGGTCCTAAGGTTCCTTATGTCATCAAGATTTGAACCTCTCCAATCAGCCTCTTTTTAGGACCTCACATTAAAAACTCTTTTCCTCGTGTGCTTGACAACAGCTAAAAGAGTAAGTGAGATCCACGCCTTCAGCAGGATCATTGTTTTCACATCTGAAACGGCTACATGTTCCTTGCAGCTCGGTTTTTGCTAAACGAGCTTCCTTCACGTCCTTGGCCTAAGTCGTTCGAGATCCCAAGCCTGTCCAACTTGGTGGGGAATGAACTGGAGAGAGTACTTTGCCCAGTTAGAGCTCTTAGGTACTATCTAAAAAGGTCTTAACCTTTGCGAGGACAATCAGAAGCCTTATGGTGTGCTATCAAGAAACCTTCTTTCCCAAGTTCTAAGAACTCAGTTTCTTACTATTCAGGCTTCTGATTAGGGAAGCACATTCTCATCTGAAGGAAGAAGACCTTGCTTTGCTGAAGGTAAGGACACATGAAGTGGGAGCTGTGGCTACTTCAGTGGCCTTCAAACAGAACCATTCTCTGCAGAGTGTTATGGATGCAACCTATTGGAGAAGCAAGTCAGTGTTCGCATCATTCTATCTCAAAGATGTCCAGTCTCTTTACGAGTACTGCTACACCCTGGGACCATTCGTAGCAACGAATGCAGTAGTAGGCGAGGGCTCAGCCACTACATTCCCATAATCCCATAACCTTTTAACCTTTCTCTTGAATACTTTTTATGGGTTGTACGGTCGGCTAAGAAGCCTTCCACATCCTTGTTGATTTGGCGGGTGGTCAATTCTTTCTTGAGAAGCGCCGAGGTTAAAGGTTGTGATGAGGTCCTTTAGTATGGGTTGCAGCCCTTGATACTTCAGCACCTTAGAGTTGTTCAGCCTCCTAAGAGGAACGCTGCGCTCAGTAAGGAAGACGAACTTATTTAAGGCAGAGTAATGGCTCAAGTCGACTTCCTTACCAGGTACTTGTAATTTCATTGTTATTTTGAATAACTGATAATATGAAATACGGGATACTTAGCTTCTTGATATACATGTACACTGGTTTTCACCCACCTCCCTGGGTGTGAATCAGCTACATGATTATCGGGTAAGTTTAATATTGAAAAATGTTGTTTTCATTAGTAAAATAAATTTTTGAATATACTTACCCGATAATCATGATTTAATTGACCCACCCTTCCTCCCCATAGAACCAGTGGACCGAGGAAAAATTGAGGTGGTGTCAACAAGAAGTACTGCAGTACCTGGCCACAGGTGGCGCTTGTGAGTACACCCCCCTCTTGTATAGCGATCGCTGGCGTATCCCTTCCGTAGAATTCTGTCGGGCAACGGAGTTGACAGCTACATGATTATCGGGTAAGTATATTCAAAAATTTATTTTACTAATGAAAACAACATTTTAAAGAATTTTTCCATATACACTTTACACAATATATATAAAGGTACAAAAAGGGTACGGAACCTAACGAAACCAACCTAACCAAACCTAGTAGTTCCCAGGTCACACAACCAATATAATGTCTTTTGTTGAATGGCTTACCTTTTATGACCCGGACGACGAAACTTGCGGGTCACGGGAGGGTTGAGACTGTTGTCTTAACTCCTATGACTGGGATGTGGAAGGTTGTGGGTCATCTGGATCTTGTGGGTCTAGGGTCTCCGTTGGCTGTTGCTGTATCGGAGGGTAGAGGCGACTGGCAGTAAGGAAGAAGTGGTGCAATAACGTATGCTCTGGGTGGTAGTGGGTAAAAAGAACCTGGAAAAATATTGCTTGAAATATTCAGTCTTCATTCCAGGTCTCTGTACCCACTCCTTCACTTCTCTCCAGAGACGTTCTATATTTTATATGTGGATGGTTGGGTCTTGGATGTCAATGAAATGTTCAGAATGGTTAACAGATTATGTATGGCAGACTACTTATCACTAATAATTACACTACCAGGTTTAGTAGAAAGGGGGGGGGAACTAAAGGGATGATGAAAAATTCCTTGGATTCACGTTCAATACCCCCAAAGACCCATATTGCACTTAACGGTCTACCATGGTTGTATTTAGCTTTTCCAAAATGAGATTCGTCTATTTCAACTATTACTCCATCACCACCAATTGCCTCTGTTATTGAAGAAGTATTCGGTAACCTCCGAACAGAAACTTCGCCAATCGACACTGGTTCCGGAGGATATATCGATATCCTCCTTGAGGGTATCATGGTCCCAATGCTTATACAAAAAGTGATTTGCAAATAATATTTTTGGGCTCAGGCCATGTCATTGTGATGGAAGTTCCTTCATTAGTAGCTTCCTAGGTATATTTGACTACAGTGATATATCCCAGAGAATTTGCCATAGGTATCCAGAATTTTAACTCCTGGAGCGAATATCCCTTAAAATTTTAAAAAGGGATATCGCGTAATATCAGAGGACGTATTCTTGACACGTCTCATAGCTATCTACACCCCTAATAGCGCTTTCGCTTCGAGGGGAAAAAGTGGCAAGAATAAAGGAGAGTCGTTAAAGAGGCGACGCTCCTACTGTACTGTAAATAGTGCGCCAAATCGCCACCAAGCCATTCTTTCTCTCGTAGCTTCGTTGACCGGTGTTATCCCGTGTTATCTCTCGCTATTTTGGAGTTATTTGTCGCTATGATGTCTTCACCAGCCTCATCAGCTTCTGGAAAGTTAAGTAATATCTTTGAATTCTGTAAATGTAAGCTCTTGCCAGTTTTGCTTTTCGATTGAGATTGTAATTAACGTAACAAGAGCTGTTGCCAGCCGGATGGCGTCATGGACGCGGTCGTTCTTTCTGTACATTTAGTTAGCCAGAACGATTTTCCCGCCATTATTTGCTTTAATAACTTTAGCTATTTAGAAATTTTAGCTAGGGATCCTTATATTATGTCATTGTTGTCGTGGATTTGGCTATTTATGACCGAGGCTCACGAATGCTAGGCTTTCTAGCCTAGGCACCTACACACTTCATGCATGATATAACCTTCCTGGTAAAGTTTTATTGAAGCTCAGGCAACATTTTATACATTTAAGATATTACTGTGTTAAATTTTCCTCTTCCAAGATAGTATACATGAGAGTTTCGGTGACGATTCTCAATGCTCCTAGGCTACTAGCATAGTGGCTTTAGTATACTTTCATACATGTGCCCATTGCTCTTGTATTGTCTTTTAAGAGGAGACTGACACCTCCTATACCTTTTAAGTCGATACTAATCTCCTAGGAGATTTAGGAGCAATCCCCAAAATCTTCAAATTGCAATAAATGCTGCTTCCGCATGGGCAAATTCTCGTGGATTCATGTTTTCTCCTCAGAAGACCAAAGCCATTCGCTTTACTCGTACTCGTAAAAGGGAAGAGATCCCCACCCTTTTCTTAAATGATTGTATTTTGCCATATGAGGATAATGTCAAGTTTCTTGGAGTCATTTTCGACAAGAAAATGACATTTGGTCCCCATGTAAATGACCTATCTATCAGGGTTAAGAAGTCACTGAACAACTTTGCTTAGAATTTATACATCTTTGTGTCTGAGCAAGTTAGACTATGCATGCCAAATATATGGGTCAGCTACAAAGACTTTACTTGGAAAACTTGATATTGTTCACAATGCTGGGCTTCGCATCTGCACAGGTGCTTACAGAACATCTCCCATTGACAGTCTCTATGTTGATTCTGGCATACCTCCTCTTTCCATTCGCAGAGAGGAGTTGAGTTTGAGGTTTTTAGCTAGGTCCCTTGCTGTGAGAAACAATCCTAACTGTAAATATGTTAGAGCGCCTTTAGATCGGGCTCCTAACAGATCTAGAGTGCCTAAGCCTTTGGAAGTACAGCTGAAAAATGATGCTAGAGAAGTAGGCTTGTTAACAGCACAGATAGCAGAGGTAGGATATCCCAAGTCTCCTCCTTGGTGTAATCCACCTGTTAAAGTATGTTTTACGGCAGGAGGGAAAAATATCTTACCTAGTAGGGTAATGAAAAGTGAGTTTTTAAATCATGCTGCTCAACATCATGGGAAACATGTTTTTACAGATGGCTCCAAATCGGCTGCAGGAGTTGGAAGTGCTGCTGTGGTGGGGGATATTGTTATTAGAAGGAAACTCCCATCCCCTTGTTCAATATTTACTGCTGAGCTGTACGCAATAATTCTCGCAGTCCAACATATTTTTAAAAATGGCAACCAAAATAGTTTTTATACAATTTTTACGGATTCCAATAGTGTTTTACTCTCATTAAAACAAATTAGGCCAGGCCATCATCTAGTACAAGAGGTGCAGGACTGGTTAGTACTTCTGCAGTCTAGGAAGAGTATCAGTGTTCACTTCTGTTGGGTCCCTGCCCATGTTGGGGTGGATGGAAATGAACAAGTAGATAAGGCAGCAAAGGAAGCTTCAGGGCTAAGTAATCCATCCCTCTTGAGTATTCCTTACAAAGATCTTAAAAGTGAGATTCATCTTTACTGTAAAAATAAGTGGCAAGCTTGATGGTCTGAACTGACTACCAATACAAAATTGAAACAAATCCACCCATTGGTGGATAAATGGTCATCTTGTAATTCTACAAGTAGGAGGGATAACATTATTTTAACTAGGCTGCGTATTGGCCATACACATGCAACGCACAATTATTTAATGAAGAGTGGGGAAGGGAGACAGGCCCCTCTTTGTAATATCTGTCAAGTGACAATGGATGTTAAACATATTTTAGTCGATTGTCCTGTTTTTAATCTTCAGAGGAGGACACATTTACTCCAGGACAAACCTTTAAGAGATATACTGGGGGAAAACTGTAATACCCTGAACTTGAGAAAATTTATACAAAGTACAGTATTGGGTTATATTACGAGCTATAATTGATTTTATTTATTTATTTTACCCTTTAAATCCCTATTTATTTCACATCTAGATTTTATTGTATGAAAGTGTTGCGATTTGTATTAAAGGTTAAAATGATACTAAATGGTGTGAGTATACAGATATGATTGAATGATTTTCGTTATATAGCGCTGAATGGCCTTTGATGCCCCAGTGCTTGGCTTAATGCCTAAATACTATATTCAATTCAATTCAATTCAACCCTTCCCTCTGATTAGCCTAGGCTATCCTCAGTTTGCTTTGCTGTGAACTGAGTTCTGGCAAAGTTTTACTGAGGCGTTTCGCTTTCTTTCTCCTAACCACTGAGTCGGTTTTGAGTTTAGAACAGGACATCAGAGTAATAAGTCTGTGTTAGGCATCTTACTGTCTTGGTGAAATGATTTCCCATGTCAGGTTAAGCTGCCTTTACAGGAGGCTAGACCTCCCTAGTCCATACGTGGAGGGTTTTGTATGACAATCCCTCCTTCCTTGGTCTAGCAGACAGTCCTGTGCTGGTAGATCTTAGACCGAAGAAATGACTTCTTCACTGCCTAAGGTCTCCGGTACGAGATTCTGTTCTCTTGTGAGATTGCGTCCTGTGTGCCGCTCTCTCACTTGACTAACCCAACCTGTGGAAATGATTTCTCCTACCTGAGGTTACTCCATGAGATCAGAATCCTTTTAAATTTGGTGGTGCCTTCGGGCATTACCTTACTTATAGGACATCTACCCCTTCCCCTCTGTCTCTTTCGTGTTGGATGAGCCATCACCCTCCCTGGCTGTCATTCTACATTTGACCCTAAGGATTATTTGTAGAACTGGCCTGAGGTTCCCTGTCTGCCGCCAGCAGGTACCCTTGTATTCTTTAGAGTGTTCTTCAGTCCTCCCTTGGACTGCCTTCCATAGCCCATGTGGATGGGATATGGTTGGGTGGAAGCCCGAATACAATTCCCCCTTCCGCTTGAACCCTCATTCTGGATGTAGGCCGGCAAGGCTGAGCCTTTACCTTCCTCCATCCTCTCTTTTTCTCTGCCTTTCATTTTACTGGGCCATGTCGATTGTCTGCCGGCCGGCAGTTGCTCTGCAGCCGCTTACCGTGGCTGTCACTGATCGACGACCCAACGACAATAGACATACTGGGACCGGCTGGCTGCCGGCTACTGTGTTGCCGGCCGGCAGCCGGCCACCCATAACCTGGACATTTGCTGCCGGCTACCGCCGGGTCCTACTTGATGGAAGGATCCTCGGCTGCCGGCTGACGGAGCCGCTGCCGGCGGCCTGCCGCCCATTACTTTGAAGACAGTAACTGCCTTCAATAGCCCAGAATAGACCGGCATATGCCGGCTAGCCCGCCATGTGCCGGCAGGCCCGGCAGGACTGGCGGCATGCTACCGACAGTCAGTGCTGTAGCCCAAAAGTTTTTTCCAACCTACAAGGTGCTTCATGGGCAGCCTATTGTGAGACCATCACATATATGAGAGCATTTCTCTCTACTAATTAATGGTTATTAACCATTATTGTTTTTAATCCCCAATATTGAACTTAGAAGATTGTGTTAAGAAGACACTTTATATCAAAGGATATCATCTTCCCCTAAAATTCGTTAAGAATTTAGTGTTCAATATCGGAGGAGGTCATAGCAATGGGCTGGACAGGAAACACATGTAGGTGTCTTTCCTATCTCTAGCTTACCCTATCCAAGCTAATATTATTAATGATATGTATGCTGAAATCTGAGAATTTCACCGAATATTTATTTGCTTTTCTTTCTTTACAGGAGGAGCATCCCAAGTGCGGGAACAACTTTTGCAGGGTCCGTAGTAAGAACTTCTACGGCCATGGCATGTGCAGGGCCCATGCTCGCTGCGCAGTCACCAAGAGGGCTCTCAAGTACTGGGACCCACAGGTATGTACCGTTTGTGAAAAACTGGTGAAAGAGGCTTTTGATGACCAAAAGTCTACTGAGTCAAGGGACGCAGCAAGGGAGACGCTGGGAAAATGGGTCGGGCTTCCAGAAGAACACCTCTGGCCCATACCTTCCTAATGAGAGGATGAGGGCTTGTCTTTTCCCTTGAGCATCTTCGGATGCGGTTATTCCCCAGGCTCAACCTGAGATTCCCCTTGTCCATATTCCGGTAGAATCTGAAGTATCGGATGCCTTGGAGAGCATCCAATTGGAGGACAACACGTCAGTTGTCTCGGAGGAGACTGAGAACAATCTCCTAGTTGAGGAACTGGATCAGGTGGATGATGTACCACCTGAGGCCGAAGTCGAGAAAACCGAAACGATTTTGGTATCATCAGCCACGGTGACTGAGCCGGTGCCTTCGATTTCTTCCACTGCACTCCAGTTAGATTCCATCACGAGTACGTTGCACTCGCTGTTGTCTATGGTGCAGGACATTCAGAAGAAATCGCCCGAGAAAGAAGCTTCTCTTCGGACGGAAATGCATCAGCTGGTTGCAACACGTTTAGCCTCGAAGAAGCTGAATGTCAAGGATCTCCCCGCCTTCTCTGACGTCAACCCCTAGAGAGGGGGGGGGGCAGATCTTCCTCTCAGAGAAACTGGGCACTGTCCCAGTAGAGGAAATTGAGTTTTGGCCCAGCAAAGGGGCCTATCCGGATTGCTATGTCAGTCTAAAGACGGAACCTGCATCCAAAGAGGAGACAGAGCCGAAGGAGACCATCGTCCTTGAACTCTCTAAGGCCCAGGCCTCATATACAACCACCTTGAAGTTGAGGGCCTTTACTAGCTCCAAGGTGCCGGCTCTCAGCAAGAAGCACCCGTCCTTCATTGCTGACCCCAAACGTGCCTTCCCCTTTATGGACAAAGGGTTTAAGGCAGCCTTAAAGGCAGTCGAGGCAGGGAAACCTTGCCCTACACTGGAAGAGTGTAAACCCTTCTCCCTCGCCTTTCCATCAGACGATGCAGACTGGAAGGATGTCCACAACACCTTCACAGTCGGGAAGCTGGAGGCAGATATTGCCGGACGACAGTTTGGCGAAGACCTCCCGAAGTTGTAAGACTTTCTCCCGCGCAGGGAACAGGAGACAAAAGAACGTCTTGCTGCTTCCATGTCTCTGCAGACTGGCCTAGAGACTATGGCAAGCATCCCGGACACCCCAGACAAGTACATGGTGTTTGCCAAATCTCAGTTGGTGACAGTCACCAAGGACCTGTACAACTTTATTAAAGCCTGAAGGGCTTGTAGAGAGTTCGTGTTCGCCTCGGCTGCGGTGAGGCACGAACCAAGGAAGCTGATAGCTTCCAACATCTGTGGAAAAGACCTCTTCCCAAGTGAAGTGGTCAAAGAGGTCGTGGACAAAGCCGCAACAGAGAACAGAAATCTCCTCTCCAAATGGGGCTTGTCCTCTAAAAGAAAATCTTCAGCTGATGAGGGTCCCCAGCCGAAGAATAAATCGAAACGACCAAGATTGCCCTCTCGGCCGAAACAACAGCAACAGCTTCCCATGGCCACGGTGCCCCAGATGGTGGCACAACCAACCACCACCTTCCAACTGGTGCCCCAAACGCTGGCGACCCAATCGCCTGTGTTCACCCCAGTTTTCGAAAGGCAGTCAACAACCTTTAGGCCGAAGTCTCGAGGCTCCTTTCGAGGATCCTCTAGACGCCCCTTCAGAGGTAGGGGCAACAAAGGTGGACGTGGCCAAGGAGGTAAATCCTCCAACCAGCACTCAAAGTGAGATGCTACCGGTAGGAGGGATACTTCTCCTCTTCCGGGATCGTTGGACCTTCGATCCCTGGGCCCACAGCCTAATCAAGAATGGACTAGGGTGGAGTTGGAGCTCAACTCCACCAAACTTCCCTCAATTCTTCCAACACTCAACCCCCATACTGGAAGAATATGTTCAGGAACTCCTGAACAAAAAAGTTATAAGGAAGGCGAAGTCCATCAGATTCCAAGGAAGGCTATTTTGTGTTCCGAAGAAGGACTCGGAAAAGCTGAGTCATTCTGGACTTATCACCACTCAACAAGTTCATAGTGAACTACAAGTTCAAAATGCTGACGCTTCAACACATAAGGACCCTTCTGCCCAAACGGGCATACACAGTCTCCATAGACATGACGGATGCGTACTGGCACGTTCCAATCAGCCGTCAAGTTTCCCCCTACCTAGGATTCAAACTACAAAAAAGAAAGTACGTTTTCAGAGCCATGCCCTTCGGTCTGAACATAGCTCCAAGGGTATTCACCAAGCTTGCGAATGCAGTCATTCATCAACTACACCTAAAGAGAATCCAGGTGGTAGCCTACCTGGACGACTGGCTGGTGTGGGCAGCATCCGTGGAAGAGTGCATGCAAGCCTCCAAGGAAGTGATCCAGTTCCTGGAACACTTAGGATTCAAGATCAACTTGAAAAAGTCTGGACTTTCTCCAGCTGAAAAGTTTCAGTGGCTGGGCGTTCACTGGGACTTGCAGTCACACTGCCTTTCCATTCCGTCAAAGAAGAGGAAAGAGATAGCAGGATCTGTCAAAAGACTCCTTCAATCCGCCAGCATATCAAGAAGGCAACAGGAGAGAGTCTTGGGGTCCCTCCAGTTTGCCTCAGTGACAGATCCAGTATTGAGAGCACAATTAAAAGATGCATCAGGAGTTTGGAGAAAATAAGCATCAAACGCTCGAAGAGATCTACAAAGACCGATACCAAATCGTCTGCGATCACTACTCAAGCCATGGTCGGAGGCCAAGAACCTAAAGAACAAGGTATCTTTGCAACCACCTCCACCGTCAGTCACCGTTCACACGGATGCCTCAAAAGAAGGATGGAGAGGTCACTCTCATCATCGAAAAGTCCAAGGAACCTGGTCTCCCCTCTTCAAAACCTTCCACATCAATTTTTTGGAAGCCATGGCAGTTTTTCTCTCTCTGAAGAAACTGAAACTTCGCTGCTCAATCCACATCCGTCTGGTTCTAGACAGCAAAGTCATAATGAGATGCCTAAACCGACAAGGATCGAGATCGCCTCACATAAACCAAGTGATACTGGCCATCCTCCGTCTAGCGGAGAAGAAGAGATGGCACTTGTCAGCAGTCCACCTTTAAGGGTTCCACAATGTGACAGCGGACGCTCTATCCAGGATCAACCCGATAGAGTCAGAATGGTCCCTAGACGCAAGATCATTCTCTTTCATATTACGAAAAGTCCCAGGACTGCAGATAGACCTCTTTGCAACGAGCGACAACAAGAAGCTACCCCGGTACGTAGCCCGGTACGAGGATCCTGTAGCGGAAGCAATGGATGCAATGTCCATAGATTGGAACAGATGGTCCAAGATCTACCTATTCCCTCCAACCAACCTTCTGCTGAAAGTCCTCGACAAACTGAGATCCTTTCGAGGGTCAGCAGCAATAGTGGCCCACAAGTGGCCCAACAGCATCTGGTTCCCTCTAGTAACGGAACTACGCCTGAAGCTGATCCCGTTGCCGGACCCAGTTCTGACTCAGCAAGTGCAGAATTTGACTGTCTCAGCTTCATCAGAGAAAACCCAGAACCTTCATCTCATGATTTTCTCGCCTTAGCGGTCAAGAAACAGTTTGGGATTTCTAGGGACAGTATTAACTTCTTAGAAGAATACAAGTCAAAGTCAACAAGAAGACAATATGAGTCTTCCTGGAAGAAGTGGGTGGCCTTTGTCAAGGCGAAGAAACCTAAGGAGATTTCTACGGATTTCTGTTTGTCCTTCTTCATCCATCTTCATGAACAAGGTTTAGCAGCCAATACGATTACTACATGTAAATCTGTCCTAGCCAGACCAATGCTTTACGCCTTCCAGGTAGACTTTTCCAATTAAATCTTCAACAAGATTCCTAAAGCCTGCGCTAAACTTCGGCCCGCAGCTCCTCCAAAGCCCATTTCATGGTCTTTGGATGAGGTTCTTCACTTAGCATCAACCCTGAACAATGAAGATTGCTTGCTGAAAGACTTGACTCAAAAGGTGATATTTTTATTTGCACTAGCCTCAGGAGCCAGAGTTAGCGAAATAGTGGCCCTCTCGAGGGATGATGGCCACATTCAGTTCACAGACAGCGGAGAACTGAACCTCTTTCCGGACCCGACGTTTCTCGCCAAGAACGAGCTGCCCACTAAGAGAATCTGCCCTCTGAAGGAAGAAGCATCCCTCTGCCCAGTGGAATGCCTAAAGGTCTATCTTCATAGAACTTCAGACTTTAAGGGAGGTCAGCTTTTCAGGGGAGAGACTTCCGGTTCAACGTTATCCTTGAAACAGTTAAGGGCAAAAATCACCTATTTTATACGCAGAGTGGATCCAGACAGTACACCCGCAGGTCATGATCCGAGAAAAGTTGTCTTTCAGACGATGTCGTTTGAAAGCCTTCGTGCTTATACTGGATGGAAGTCGTCCAGAGTTTTCTTCAAACACTACGCGAAGTAATTATAAGAAATAAATTTTCATGTGGTGGCGGCAGGCAGTGTAATAAAACTTGCCGCTTGATAACTGCAAAGAACAGTGCACTATTTGGGACTTTTAGTGAAGGGTGTACATGATAGACTCTCAAGGCATATCATGTTGAGTATTGTGTTTAATGATGACACTATAGACTGTTCTATTCACACGGGTGACTTTAAGCATAACAGACTGACACAAGTGCCAGGCATATCTATATGCACAGTGTTCCTAGTAACAACAGAATACATAGTGAAATTCTTATATTTCCCATAGAGTGGCTGGTGTTTCCTTTTCAGGTGAAACTGATTTTTATTTCTGTTATTACTGTTTATGCTTCTATGCAGAATTGTTCAGTGTGATATGTAATTGAATACAACTATGATTTCTAAATTTATTGTAATAAACAATAGAAGGAATCTTTGCGTCTCTTTCGCCTCAAACATTCTAGTTTAAGAATAAAGTCAGAGCATCCTTGATTCTTTTAATATTTAAGAAAATATTGGGAACTATTGTTCCAAGCAAACAGGTAAGAACTTATTGTACTAGACTGTTCATTTTACTGTTTAAGGTTTCCTACACGTATATAAACCTGTCTGTCTCTTTAACAACAGACCCGGGAGGTACCAGTAACCTGCACAAGTCAATACCATCCAAGTAAAAACTATGCTTTACGTATATGATGACACTAATATACAAACTGTTTGCTAGATTGTTTCCTTGAACTCACAATCCTCGGGTTTTTTCCTCGAGTCTGCCCAGACTCTTCCCTGTAGGGGGCAGGAAGCACTGACATTTTTCATGATCAGCTGATTGATGTATAACGGTAACATCAAGTGTCTCTAGGTCTAGAAGACCGAAAGGAAAAATTTATCTCGAGATGAACGGCACTATTGAAAATCCACAGATACATTAATGCTTTGGAAAACTTCCATCACGACGACATGGCCTGAGCCCCAAAAACGGATTTTGAGCGAAGCAAAAAATCTATTTTTGGGTGAGGTAGCCATGTCGTCCTGATGGACCCACCCTCTTTTTGACAAAAGGATAATGAATCCCTCTCTATGGTACTGTATCTGCAACACCTACAAAGCTACAAAGAATGGCTTGGTGGCGCCGCGCGGTGGCGATTTGGCGCACTATTTACAGTACGGTAGGAGCGTCACCTCTTTAACGACTCCTTTATTCTTGCCACTTTTTCCCCTCGAAGCGAAAGCACTATTAAGGGTGTAGATAGCTATGAGACGTGTCAAGAATACGTTCTCTGATATTACGCGATATCCCTTTTTAGAATTTCAAGGGATATTCGCTCCAGGAGTTAGAATTCTGGATACCTTTGGTAAATTCTCTGGGATATATCACTGTAGTCAAATATACCTAGGAAGCTACTAATGAAGGAACTTCCATCAGGACGACATGGCTACCTCACCCAAAAATAGATTTTTCGCTTCGCTCAAAACCCATTTTATATGTAAACATCTCGAAATGACGGTTGTTTTGATTACAGTTTCGTGTAACCTAGGAAAAGCTGAATCCAAGAAATTACGTGAAATGTTTTCAATAAAACAAGTAGGCTAGTAATGATGAAATGCTGTTTTGACTAATAGGCAACATAAAATAAGAAAATTATATTAAAATATTTAATTCTTATTTTTTTAAAATTGGAGTCAGAGTCGGCGTTGGATTCGGAGTCGGTTCTAAAAAATTATAGGAGTCGAAGTCGGATGTTTAGAGTCCCGACTCCCCAGCCCTGGCGCCAACGCTCCAGTGCTCTCCTGCGTACTCGCATGAGAGGCAAAAAGAACGAAAGGGAAAACTTTTTAACAGGTCACCATTGCCCAGTGCCCCTCCCAGCAAATGCATTACAGCATGTCCTCTGGGAAAATAGGGAAGAGGCTTCACAGAAGGATTCAAGATCCCGAAGATTCCATCTTCCAAGGCGAATCAACCGCATCTATCATCGGTCGAGACTCCTCAAAGGGAACCCTTGGTCTCTTTCTCTTCAAACGTGATCTGGACGTTGCAAACGGTATATCATTAGCTCACAAATCTCTAATTGCCAGAACGCCGATCACTAGCTCACCGACTACTGTTCACTAGTCTGCCGATCGCTAATTTTTAGCTCATCTTCCACCAATGAGAAATCATCAACCGACTGATCGCTAGATCACCGTTTGCTGATCGCTAGCTCGCCGATTGCCAGATCACCTATTGCTAGCTCATCATTCTCTGTTCATTGGTCTCCAGTCTCTCCAATTGCTAACGATCTCCAAATGCTAGCGTGCCGATTGCTAGTCAATAACCAGTCATCAGCTTGCTGATCACTAGATTGCCGATGGGCAGCTCGTCTTTCTTTGATCATCGACCTCAGCTCGCTGATCTCTTACCAGCCAATCTTCAGCTTGCTGATCTCTAGCTCGCTGATCGCCAGTCCACGATCGAGCGCTGATCATCAGTGGCTCACTGATCACCAACTGATGATCATTGAACCATTCTGCTGTCTCTCAGGGCTCTCCAAGCCGATCACCAACTCATTAATCGCCAACCTTGCTTGGCTGACTGACCAGACAGCCTTCATTTGCCTGTCAGTTACCATCTTCGGCTCACAGATCTCCGATTCACCAATCATCGGCAGTTCACCCTTCATCAGCAGTTCGTCACTCAGACTTACTAATCAACCTCTGCCCTTGGTTCCCTAGATGGTAAAGCAAACAACACACTTCTCGCAGTTTGCCATCACACTAATCCACTAAAGTGATCGGCAGGCGATCGATATCTCCCATCAGCGGCTTGTCGACAGGTGACTACCCGCGAGCACTCGAACTGCGAAATAGCCACGATACCTAGCCGATAACCATTGATTAACATTCGCCAGACCGATGCTGTTCTAAGGAATAGCATCAATCCCATCAGGGCGCATGGTAGGGTTAAGTGTTGCCTTACTTCTATCAATTAAAGGAGTTCTCTCCCAGGGAAGAAGCCTTACACGGTATCGTGTCCCATCCTTTCTACCACAAGTCAAGACCCCAGCGTCAGCAATCTCCCATGCGAAAGGATCTGCAAGGAGCTGTCCCTTTGGGTCGATGTCCACATCATGTTGGAGGAGTTCGGACAAGGGCTTAGACCACAGGTCTTCATGTGCACGCTGGACCTAAGGGACGCATACTTCCAGGCCCTAACCATCCATCTTCCAGGACATATTGGAGATTCAGTCTAGGCAAACAAGAAACACCAGTTGAGGGCACTGTGCTTCAGTCTTTCCATAGCACCCTTCCTGGGCTCACAGGATCGGCTTCCGTCTCCTCTGTTTCTGGACGACTGACTGACCTTAGCAAACTTGGGGGCAACCTTGCGTTAGCATCGAAACTTTTGAAGTCTTTTTACTAAGATCGAGTGATCATGGTAAACCTTTAGAAGTCTTCTCTTCTTCCCTCTCAGATGACTGGTATATCTGGGAATGATTCTAGAAACCAATCTCCACAAAACCTTCTCATCAAAGACAGCCTTAGAAAAGTCACAAGACTCTTTCTCAAGATGAGAAGAACTCCCATCTCAGAGTGACTCTTTTTCCTCGGACACCTATCATCTCTGGCGTGTCTAACCTCCAACGGCCACCTAAATGTTTGTTCTCTCCAGTGGCGGCTTGAGTCCGATTGGAACCAGACCTTCAATTCCCTGGACATTCTGATTCCGCCACCCCTCGGACTTGATGCTGTGCTTAGACACGTCAAAAGAAGGGAGGAGGACCATAGTGCTGCACCACACGACCTGAGGCCTCTGGAAAGACTCCGAAAGTATCTTCACTTAAATCTCTTAAGAGATGAAGGCCAACTTTCCGGTCATTCAACAGCCTCATCAGTTCCTAACGGGCCACTCAGTGGTGTGATGAGCGACAACAGCAGCCTCTTCCCATATAACAGTATAAATACTAAGATAGGCTGAAGTCCGCTCGGTACCACTATCAGTCAGCTTCATTCGAGACTAGAAGAATGTGCTCGTCGACAATCTGTGCACAGCATATCAGATGAGGTGTACCGAATGGCCTTTGGCCTTTGGATCACCTTGTAGCCCACAAAGTTCTGACTTTACGCGATTTTCTCCAACTATGGATCTGTTCACAACGCCCTTAAACCTCAGGTTTCCGCTGCTCTCCAGTCCTAGAAATCCAAGGCTCTCTGGCAAGAAGCATGCCAACAACGGTGGGTACAACAACGACGTGTACGTCTCGTCCCTGTTTTTGTCTGGAGAGAAGAGTACTCAACAAGGCTAGAACATCGATCAGCCTCTCAAGGGCTCTCATAGCTCTGCTATGGCATTACGCAGAACAGTTTCCAAACCATCTGTAGCTCCTGATAGAGCCTTCTAGAGAACCCTCTCCACTTCACAGACAACCACACTTCGACGTCTACCACAAGCTATACTTTTGCTATGATTGTACGCCCGGAGACTACCCAGTATCTTCTCTCTCAGAGAGGCTTTTCGCAATAAGTTACGAAGAGGTTGTCTTGATATCTGAGTAATTCTTCAGCATCAGTCTACCAGGCAAATTATAATGTCTTCTGTGGTTGTTGTCATGGGAAAGCGTATCTCTCCACTTGATACCTGTATTCCAGCAATAGTGGAATCCTCGAGTAAATGCAGGAGGAAAAGACCCCCATTACAGTTTCAGCAGGTAAAGACGATCACTCAACCTTGAGCCTCGCCTTCAAACTGAAAGGAAGGGACATCCCCCTCATCGCTAGATCTTTTCTAACTCATGTGGACTTACAAACTTGCCTTTTCCCAGTCGGCATTGAGACCTCCCTCTCGGAACTTGGTTCGACTTTTCCAGTCTCCTACGTTCCACTTCACCAGGCAACAAATTTTCACCTGGTTTGGAAGACAGTGTTCTTACACACTTTGACAGCGGCCAAACGAATCAAGGAACTTCATGGTCTGTCTTTCGACATCGCTCATTCATGAGAAGGGTGAAAGGCAACGTTCAGTTTCGTCCCTAAGAGGTGACGGATCCTAGACAACAAGTCTCCACTCAGTAACAGATGATCCAGATAATCTGTTACTGTCCCCGGGGTGAGGTTTGAGGCTCTACCTCAAGAGAATGGCAACAGCCCACCTGGGATCCATCTCAAGTCGTCTGCATCGGGAGAGACAAGAGGAGGATCACCAAAATATCATTTCTGCTAGATTCACAGTCATCAATTGCGCTCTGAATCCAGATCCTCATCCAAAACTTCAACCCACGATGTCAGGGGCATAGCTATGCCCCTAGCCCTTCTAAGCAGATTACTCTGTAATGCAGGTTCTACAAGCAAGGGTGTGAATGCTCCAGGTAACTTTCACAACCTTTCTCCTGCAAGACGTAACCCACAGGAACTCAATACGATCTCTATTGGTTCTGTGGTGGCTGCTCAACAGCTGGTTGTATACTATAAGCTCCTTATTGGATAAGTGGCAGAGGGTTAAGGGTATTGTTGCGTGGTTTTAGTCTTTTCTTCATCCTCCCCTCTCTTAGGGAAAGCAGCATCCTGGGTTCTCTGCATAAGTTGACCTCAAACTACTGCAGGTAAACCATGCTCTCTAGTGTAACTAGCAAGCTAATATTGTTGCTTCCCCATACCCTGGCTAGGTGGTATTGGGAAAGTCTTGGTTATAACAGTTTTTCCTATAAAAAGATTAGGAGTAACTTTACCTGGACAGTCACACTTCTAAATATCTCAACACACAGCTTGCGTAGGCAGGGGAGCTTGCATTGCAGGGCTTTAGGGAGGCGCAGGGACTACTTATTTTGAGTACTAACCTACTCTGATAAGGAGTCCCTGGGTAAAGCCAAAAGCCTGTTGGAAGGGACATCCACCCTTTCTAATGGGCGAGTCACCCCTAAGTAAATAGCGTAGGTTTGTATTCCAGTTACGGAACAAATGACAAATTCGTATATAATTTGTATGTTTCCTAACCATACAAACTTTAGCTATTTATACAGACTTGCCCGCTAGCCCTATTCCCCTTGAAGTCCTACCTCCAAGCAAAGTGAGATAAATCACTGCTGTGTGAGCGGAAGCGGTAGCAAGCTACCCCCCCCCCCCTTACCCTGCTAACTAGCGATATGGGTAGTTAACCCTTGCTAAATTTTAATGGTTGTCATTTCCGCTTCGCCGAAAGTAATACCTCTAAATAAATAAATGGCTAAGGTTTGTATCGTTAGGAAAAATACAAATTATCTATGAATTTGTCATATTATAGTACCGTAATGAACGCAACAGTGGGGACGTTGCTGTTGTCTGGGTGGTCCAATGATCTTACCAAGCAACACCACTGCTGCATTAAATATCCAGACATAAAAGTAACATCAGCCAACCTTGGCAGTGAGGATCAAGACAAAGCCTTTTCAGTCAAGGTCAACATAGTCAAGACAAAGTTCCAAGCTGATGACATAAGAAAACTTAAGCTTAATACAGAACCCCACAACATTGCGGTTCACGATGTAGTGGTTCGCGGACTATGGCCAGATGTAGCACGCAGACTGCCCAGTGTCCGTATGCCAACCACGCCCTGATGTTCACTACACAAAAAGATAAAACAGTGGGATACCCAGAAATCTCAGCAATCGATTTTGTATACCGGGCAAGGGGACCTAGCTAGAACCTCAAACTTCACTATTTTCTTTTCTTTCCTTGAGCTTGCTGAATAAACAGGCACAGTAGTATGACTGTTGATTTAATTCTGGGGAAAATCAACAATATACATTAATTAGCTTGTCTTTAGGTAAGATCTCTTTAAGCTTGAGTAACTTTAAGAACATTAGGAGAGAAAAATGACATTAAAACCATATAAAAAATCTAATTGTTCCGTAACTGGAATACAAACCACGCTATTTAATAGGGGTATTACTTTCGGCGTAGCTGAAATGACGAGCCATTAATTTTTAACGAGGGTTTACTACCCACACTGCTAGTTAGCGGGGGTAGGGGAGGGTAGCTTGCTACCGCCCCCCTCTCACACACCAGTTCTTGAGCTCACTTTGCTCTCGTCTCCGATGGTGGTTGGACGTGTCCGCTCTCATCCTCGCCATCATTTGGCAGCCATTTAATTGCTTTTGTCTTTTCTTTTTCTAGTTCTGTATATGTGAAGTTGGCCTCTGCGATCATGCGCACCTGCCCTTGGTTTCCCGACTGCCCCTGTGGAACATTCATGTTGGCAGTCTAGACTGATCCTCACGCCCTTTGTCCTTCTTGTAGGTGCCAATGGTGTGATAGTAACAACAAGTGTAGTGAGTGTAGGGAGTGGTCTAGCTCCCAGTAGGAGAGGTTTTCGCAACGACGGAAGGAGAAGTCCAAACGAGATATTTCTCCTTCGAAGGTTGCTTCGAACGGAGAAAAACCCAAGGCCTCTTCTTCCATTGCCCAAACTTCCTTTCTTTCAAGAGACCGTCGAGTGGTAGCGCAGACCAATGTATTGTTTATCAACCTCGGGACTCGAGAGATGACGTTGCTTCCCGTAGTGAAGCAGCTTCACCTCTCCCCCCGGTGGAGGATATGTCACTAACCTCCCTTTTTCAGCTTTGGTCCTCTTTGGGGCTTACGGGTTCGCCCTCCAAGGAGGTTTTGCTTAACTACATCCGATTGGGTGCCGCTATCAAGCAATCGTCGTCACCGTCAAAGGTTGATCCTCTGTCTCTTGTCGACGTTGTGATGTCAGAGGTATCCAATGCGGTATCACCCATCACCTCTTCCACTCCAAACTCTACGGTAGCTGACAGCTTAGTTTCTCGCGTTGCTGTTCAACCTACAAGGGAGAAACTAAGTCCATCGTCAGTCTCTCCTGCTAGTGTTTCTTCCCCTCGGGGGAGTTCACTTACAGAGACTCCTCTTTGGAGGACTGCAGAAGGTCAGCTTGCTGATCCAACAGCCCCCAGAGGGAGCATTTGTTGGAAAACTCGCCTTCCTCTTCGCCATAGAGGCCTTCCTTCACCTGCGGTGAGGAGGCGCCTCTTTGGTTCAACATCTTCGATGCAGTCCACCGCAGAGGAGCCTAGAGACCAATCATCCATCACTGCTCCTGTATTGGTCCTGGACCTTTCTGCAGATCGTTCGCGATCTCCTTCGGTGGAAGGTTGCCCTTTTAAAGGACACACCGACCTTCGACCCAACAGACCTGCCGACCTGCCGTTGCCGTTTCTACATGGGCCTAACAAGGCTCTACCAAAGCACACTGTTGCGTGCCAACAATATACGCGCAAACAAGACCTGACGAACGCTCTCTAGTAGCTCGTCAGGCCCCATCACTAAACCGTAACACAGGGCATCAAAATGAGCATACGCTCCAACCAACAGGAGCATAGCTTCATCACGCGCTATGCGCGCCCTCATGCGCATATGCGCCCACGTTCTCCTGCGCGCCCACGCGCCAACATTCTCCTACGCGTCCGCCCCCAGCTGCATGCCAACACTCACCAGTGCGCCAGCGTTCACCTGCGTGCCATCAACCTCCTGGGCAATTGCACTCACTCGCGCGCCAACAGTCTCCTGCTCGCGTGCATACACGCCCAACATCCAACTCTCCTGCGCGCCATGCTGCCCATCATCATACGCACCAGGTAAAACCTGTGCGCCAACGATCTACTGAAAGCAGTACTTCTGGGAAGTCAGCAATGCTGCCTTCTCCCACGCGCCAACCAGTAACAATGTGCCAGCGCTCACCTGCGCGCCAGTCATCTCCCGCGCGCATCGGCAAGGATACGCGATCGCGCCCTGCGCACACTCGCCCATCCTCTCCAAAGGATACGCACCAACATTCTCCCGCGCTCCCCACATGATTTAACTGCGCGTGCTAGGGATCTTTCTCCTACGTGCGTGCGCCCTACAGCTGGCAAAGATTTGCGCGCACTCAACGTGATAATCCTGAGTGCCCGTGTGCGCGAATACTCCCCCCCGTGCGAATACTCCCCCCCCCCGTGCGAATACTACACCCCGCGCGAATACTACACCCCGCACGCGCGCCACCAGTCTCCCGCGTGCGATGCCCGATATTCTCTTTAGCGCCATTATTCTCCCTCGCGCGAGCGTCATTATTCTCCCTCGCGCGAGCTTCAATATCCTCCTGCGAGCGTCAATATCCTCCCGCGTGCGAGACTACTGAACGACGTACGGCAAGGTCGCCATCGCCTTATTCCCCTCCCCGCAGACGCATACCACCGCGCATTGTGGGAGAAGGGAAACATCCAGAGGGGTCCAGGATCCCAAAGCTACCACAGGCGAACTCCCCAATGATGGTGACTCCTCCCAGGGATCCTTCAATCCCTGTCCCTTCAAAGGATATGACTGACAGCGCGTCTGTCAGCCAACAGCCCTGGTTCGGTGCAGTGATCAGAGCCGTAACTCCGGCTTTCAAGCCTGTCTTCTCTGAATTGGGACACAGAACCATGGCTTCTTCTACCCATTTGAAGAGAGAAAGAGGAGTCGCAGACGCGGTCACTTCCCCAAGGGCAAAATAGACTCCACGCAGACCTTCGAGGCAGGTTCCATCTTAGTCCTCAGACTGCCTCTCCTTCCCTTTTGGACGAAGATTTCCCGTCCCCAAGGGAATCACGTGAGGAGAGACTTTCCCCCATCGCACCAATGGAGGAAACCTCTCTTTGCATCCAGGGTTCTACTCAGTCGGGGATTGGAAGGAACATGCCACCCTCGTCAATGTTGGAGTCTTATATCCTTCCTAGGAAGGAATCTAAAGACTCCAAAACATTGCCTATGTCCTCTACTAGGACTAGGATGGAACCAACTAGCCACTCAGGGAAGGTCCACGACTCTCCCCAAGAAGAGCCTTCAGGGATAGAAGGAGACTTTGCTGCAAGTCCTACAGCAGGAGGAGATCAGCAAGAGTCAGAACATGCGTTTTGGCAAGTTCTGACTAATGAGGGCTCTCAACGGGTTTTCCGACCCAGAGATCCCTCCTCGAGAGGACAAAGACACGGTCTTAGACCGTGTCTTTGGTACTCAAAAACCCTCTTAAGACCAGTGCCGCCATGCCCTGGTCTCAGGGGGTTAAGAGTACCAGAGGCAAGATCTCACAACTGCTCTCCGAGATGTCCTCCTCCAACCGCTCCGGTGCCACCAACAAGCTCCTCGCACCTCTTCGTGTACAGCAGAGGAGGTACTTCGAGATCCTAGAGGAGCCATGTTTAGCTCTTCCTCTTCACCACTCGCTGGAAGAGCTAACCAGGGGAGTCCCTCTTAAGAGACTCTCCAAACGGCAGGTCTCATTCTCGGCAGCCGAGATCCTCAACCAGGAGAAAGTTGCGAAGTGTGCTATACAAGCCACTTCGTGGCTCGATATCTGGTTGGGGACCTTAGGTATCCTGATACGCTCCGAAGACTTTTCCAAGGAACGTACCAAGAAGGCTATGGAAACCTTCTTGCTCTCAGGTACTTGCACGATCGAGTTCATGGCCCACCAAGTCTCGAACTTGTGGGCAAATACCATCCTGAAATGTCGGGATGCAGTAGCTGAGAGATTCCATCAGAAATGTCCCTAGCGCCGAGATCAACAGGCACAGACATTCCTCCCTAGAGGGATCCCTCCTGTTCGAGCCTAAGGATGTGGAACATGCCGCTGAGAGGTGGAGGAAATCTCATCAAGACTCCCTCCTTCAGAGGGCTTTAACATCCAAGCCCTATAAGCCTCCAGCACCACAGCAGTCCTGGCCAGTCAAGACCACTACGACGACAACAGCAGCAAAGACCCTGGTGTCTAAGCCCTTTCCTGTCAAAGAAAGGAAAGGCAAAAAGTCCTCCAGAGGAGGCCGCAAACGCTAGGATAGGCAGTCTCCCTGCGTTTCCACCAGTGGGGGGATGCCTACAGAACGGATTTTGAGTGAAGCGAAAAATCTATTTTTGGGTGAGGTAGCCATGTCGTCCTGATGGAAGTTCCTTTATAGTAGCTTCCTAGGTTATATTTATCTAGAGTGATATATCCCAGAGAATTTTACGTAAGGTATCCAGAATTCTAACTCCTGGCGCGAATCTCCCTGGCTTTCGCCATTAGGGATATCGCATATCAGAGGACGTATTCTTGACACGCCACATAGCTATCTACACCCCGAATAGCATTTACGCTTCGAGAGGGGAAAGTGGCAAGAATTGGAGGAGAGCCGTTATTAAGGCACGCTCTACTCCTACTTCTGAGTACCTGTATGACGTCACGTCTCGGCCCCATCTTGTTATTCCTTCATTTGTAGCGGACCTTACTCAGTGTTTTCCCAGTGCTCTCACGCTATTTTTGGATTATTTTCTCGCTATGATGCTTTCTCCAGCCTCATCTGCCTCTGGAACATGTTTAATCCATGCAATATGATGCAATGTTACACAATACACGTAACACTTGAAGTAATACAGTACATTATTACAATAGTACATAACAGTCTCCTCCCCCTTAATGTGACATTGAAAAAAACTTTATAAATCTAATCTCTCAGGGGGCTTTCCTCTATTAATCCTATTAGGAAGCATTCTAACCTCATCTTGTACTGGTACATGAATTGGTCTGAATCTACATTCGATGTTGGAGCATCTTGTTTAATATCTGAAAGTTTACCACCTCTAACATTCATGTGCTCTACTATATTTCTGTTTAATGGCTGTAATTGATCAACATGAAGTTTTACAATATTTCCACCAACATTAACATCATAATGTAAATCTCCTTTCTCTCTTACAATCTCTCCTGGTAGCCACTTCTCTGGAGTGTTGTACAATCTTACCATGACATCAGATAAGAGTAAAAAATGTCTTAACTTTGGTAAATTTTGAACTTGTTTATACTCTTTATCTTCTAAATCACTTTGCAAACTTGGATACAACAAATCTAACTTACACCTTATCCTCCTCCCCATCAACAAATTTGACGGTGTCACGCCGGTTGTGCTGTGCGGGGTTGTTCGATAAGACAATAAAAATTTTGATACATGCAAAAATATGTTACCTGAATTTGCTTTGCTACACTTCATATTGTGTTTAAATGTTTGAACAAATCTTTCAGCCTCTCCATTGGTAGAGGGATGATATGCTGCTAAAAATGTATGCTTTATGCCATTGACATTACAAAATTCTTTAAACTCTTGTGAGGTAAATTGTGGATCATTATCTGTAACAATTCTTTCTGGAATACCATGTGTAGAAAAAAATTGCATTAACTTTTATTGTGGCATAAGACATTGTTGTCTTCATGGGGATGATTTCTGGCCACTCACTGTAAGCATCTACTACTATAAAAAACAAATAATTTAAAAAAGGAACTGCAAAATCTATATGCACTCTTTGCCATGGATACCTGGGTAACTCCCATGGGTGCATTCTAGCAAATTGAGGATTGTTCTGTTGCATAACACAACTCATACAATTCCTTATATAAGATTCCACATCTTTATCTACACCTGGCCACCATACAAAAGTTCTTGCAATTGACTTTGATCTTATAATACCTTGGTGATCAGCATGTTTTTGAGCTCAGGCCATGTCGTCCTGATGGAAGTTCCTTTATAGTAGCTTCCTAGGTTATATTTAACTACAGTGATATATCCCAGAGAATTTTACTTAAGGTATCCAGAATTCTAACTCCTGGCGTGAATATCCCTAGCTTTCACCTTCAGGGATATCGCATTGTATCAGAGGACATATTCTTGACACGCCACATAGCTATCTACACCCCGAATAGCGTTTACGCTTCGAGAGGGGAAAGTGGCAAGAATTGGAGGAGAGCCATTATTAAGGCACGCTCTACTCCTACTGCTGAGTACCTGTATGACGTCACGTCCGGGTGCCATTCCTTCATTTGTAGCGGACCATACTCGGTGTTTTCCCAGTGCTCTCACGCTATTTTTGAATTATTTCTCGCTATGATGCTTTCTCCAGCCTCATCTGCCTCTGGAAAGTTGAGTATTATCTTTAATTTGTATAAATGTAAGCTCTTGCCAGTTTTTTCCTCGATTCAAGGTTCAATTAAGAGATTTTGACGAAGGAAAAATCTATTTCTGGGCGAGAGACCTGTGCCGCCCAGTGAAATGCTCCTTTAGCATCATTTCTAAGGTATGTAACTGCTATGTATTACCAGAGAAAAAAGTTGCATAGGAATGCCAGGGATGAACCCAGCTCGCTCACCTAAATAGGTGTCGGTATATAGTAACTGGGGCGTGAAAACCACTACCAGAGGTCTCGTGCCATTTAGATATCTATTCTTCAAATATCCCCGTTACTATGAGGTGCCGTTCTACATCCACTACTGATTGCTAGTACCTCTATCTCCACCCACGCCAACTACGTCACTCCTCATAGCACCCAAGCTTGGGCCCATTCTGGGAGGGAAGCAGAGGGTGGGTTCACTGGGCGGCACAGGTCTCTCGCCCAGAAATAGATTTTTCCTTCGTCAAAATCCCTTTTCTGGGCTCAACCTGTGCCGCTCCGTGAAATAGTACAAGAGAAATGGTCCCAAAGCTTGGAACCAACACCTGAGAAGGAAAGTAAATTAAAGTCAAAATATCAAAAAACATGATTTAATACAAATAGTAAATAAAAATTACCAAGTATTCCAATGAGTTGACAAATTCCTTATCATAAAGGAAGAAGGGTAAGTCGAGTAATTGCAACAATAATTCCAAACTATGGAAGTAAAAAGGGAAAAGTGCAACATAATACAATAACTGTAAGATTAAATAATTATTTACAATCCTGAAGGTAATTATAACAAACATCCCAATTCATGGAAGTGAAGACTATTTACAGACTTGATAAATATAAGAGTGCACCATAAGGATGCAGCCCAGGTGAAAAACAAAACAAAACTAAAGTAGGGACAATAAGTAAGGCAGGTAGGGGGAAAGAGAAGGGTAGAACAAGACTTAATGGTTATGGATCATGACTTTCAGGAGGAACCACATTCCCTGCTGCCACTGTTGCAAATTTTATGGCTTCCAAAGGTTTTAAATAGTGGCGTTTAAAAACTGCTGGGGACTTCCAGCCTGTATATTTGGTAAGTTCATCGAAATTCATATGGTGAAAGTAATTAATAGATGTAGTTACAGCTCGTATATCGTGAACATGTGGGAATGATGCAGGGTTAGCCTGTTTAATGAAATACAGAATCTGTTGTCTGATTCCTTTCAGGGTAATGGTTCCTCCATTCTCTCGAATAAATAAGGGCCCTGAGGACTTATTGGAAGTTCTATTCAAATAGGCTTTCAGAGTAGTTACTGGACACAGAGACGTGTCCTGCGGAAGTGGAACAGTCTTCCAGGGGGACCATCTGCTCTGAGGGTCCTCATTCTTTGCTAAGAATCTTTTGTCCGGAGAAATTAGTATTTCACCTGATGAGAGAAATTCAATATGACCTGGATCTCTAGATAAAGCTGAAAGTTCTGATATCCTGGCGCCAGATACTAGGCTCATTAAGAACAAGGTTTTCCGTAATAATGGAATATAGTTACAAGACTCGTTAGGAGTGTCAGAAGCCAATTTAAGTACATCATTGAGAAACCAGGAAACTGAGCTAGGACGAGTTGATGGTTTCAATCTGGCACAGCTCTCGGGATGGATGAGAAGTATGTATCCGTTAGGTCAATATTAAATTCAATTTGGAAAATTTTCTTTAAGGCTGATTTAATTGTGGTAATAGTACTAGCCGCTAGGCCTGATTCAAAAAGAGCTCTGAAGAAGGAGACTGTCAGATTCATAGTCATCACCTCAGCCCTTGAGTCCTTTAAAAACTTTGCAAGTTTCTTAACCGCAGAATCATACTGTCGAAGGGTGGAGTCCCTTTTATCTGATTCTAAAAATAGGGTATTTTGAGGATCGATATCTGCATCTCTTTGAGCTGCAAATTTCATAAAGTCCATAAAGTTAGGGCTCTCTGAATTCTTGAGGAAGCTAACACACTGCGAGTTTGTACTACTTGTGTTAGTATTGGATTGGGGATCTGTTGAGGATGGAGACCCAGTTCCACCAGAAGGGGAAACCAGTTTCTCTTGGGCCAGTTGGGGGCTACTAGAGCCACTTGGCCTCTGAAAGTTCTGAGTTTGTCTAGAACCTTCATTAACAGATTTATTGGTGGGAATAGGTAAATTCTCTCCCAAGTGTTCCAGTCCAATGACATTGTGTCTGTGGCGTAGGCCCGAGGATCCAGGTTGGGGGCTACATAGCACTTTAGTTTGTGGTTGGACTCTGTTGCAAACAGGTCTACTTGGAGACCCGGAACCTGAGATAAAATCCATTTGAATGACTTCTGGTCCATCGACCACTCTAGCGGAGTTGTTCTCGAAAGTGCGTCTGCCACTACATTCCGTATTCCCGCTAGATGAACTGAACCGCTGACAGATGCCAATGGTTCAATGCTGCCATGGAGAATATTGCTGTCATCACATGGTTTATGTGACCTGACTTGGAACCTCCTCTGTTTATACAGTGGACTATAACTTCGCTGTCTAGTACCAACCTGATATGTTGCTTCTTGGCTGGAGCAAGCTTCTTTAGAGTCAAGAATACTGCCATGGCTTCTAAGACATTGGTATGAAGTTGGCGAAGTGTTATCGACCATAGTCCCTGGGCTTTCTTGTACTGGGAGTACCCTCCCCAGCCGGTCAAAGAGGCATCTGTGTGAACGACCAGTTTTAGAAGTGGAAATTTTAACGGAACGGATTTTGCTAGGTTTTTGGCTTTCGTCCATGGCTGAAGTCTCTTCCTCAGAATTGGTGGGATTCGAGCTATTTTGTCTCGATATTTCTTGTTCGCTTTGGAACGCCATACTCGATTTATATCTTTCAGTCTGGCCTTCAGAACTATGTCTGTTACTGAGGCAAACTGGAGGGCACCCAGGATTCTCTCTTGATTTCTCCTGGATGTCAATTTGTCCTTGAGAAAACTTCTTGTATTCTTTGCTATTTCTTTCCTCTTGTCTACTGGGAGAGACAGAGTGTGTGTGCTTAGATCCCATTGTATCCCTAGCCATTGAAACTTCGACTCTGGGACTAGCCGTGATTTCGCGAAGTTGATCTGAAAACCCAACTGTTGTAGAAACTTTAACACTTTGTTTGTTGCCATGAGGCAGGTTTCGACGCTGTTTGACCAAATGAGCCTGTCGTCCAGGTAAGCTACTATTTGGATTCCTTTGGTTCGTAATTCTTGGATTACCGTTTCTGCTAGTTTGGTGAATATCCTGGGTGCTATGTTGAGTCCGAATGGCATTACTTTGAATGCATATGCTTGGTTGCCCAACTTGAAACCGAGAAACGGACGAAAGTGCCTTGCTATCGGAACGTGATAGTAAGAGTCTGTAAGATCTATAGAGGTGGTGACGGCCCCATGGGGAAGTAAGGTCCGCACCTGAGAAACGGTTAGCATATGGAATTTGTCGCATTGAATGTAAGAATTCAGATGAGACAGATCCAAAATTACCCTTCGCTTGTCTGAGTCTTTCTTTGGCACGCTGAACAAGCGACCTTGAAATTTCAAGTGTTTTACCTCCTTTATTGCATTTTTTGTAACAGATCTTCTGCATACAGGACTAATTCTTCCGTTGGATGTTGATGAAAACTGGTTGGTGGAGGGGGCCCTTCTACCCAACTCCACCCCAGACCTTTGGAAATTATGCTGAATGTCCAACGGGTCCGAAAGAGGTACAACCTTCTCCCTACCTGAGGAGTTTCAATGGTTCGCAGCAGATTTACCTCCCCGGGCTCCGCGGAATCCTCGGCCTCTAGAGAAGACTCTTCCGCTACCTCTGTTGCGAAAGGTCCCTCTAGCACCGCTACCCCTGGCGTGCTTGTTGTAACTATGGAACACGCCCTGTGTCTCAAAGGTAGGGTTAAATGCTGGGGAAGTTGTGTAGGAGGTAGATGCGACCTGAGGTTGAGGGACCGACAAGTATTGCTGTTGGGGCTGCGCTTTGGATGTTGAGGGTCGACTCCCTTGTGCTACCGGGATGGTCTGGACCACTTGTTGGGACTGTTGGCCTTGGAATGACTGGAAAGGCCTCAATCTCTTCCTGCCTCGAGATTGGGAATGAGAATTTACGCTTGGGAATGAGACCCCACCGGACCTTGAGGCTCTGGTTAACCCTCGCAGCCTCGCTAAGGACGTTGTTCACCATGTCCTCAGGGAACAAGTCCGGGCCCCAGATTGGGGCTTTGATGAGCTTGTTAGGCTCATGTCTGATAGACTCTTCAGCCAAGACGGGCTTCCGACATCTACGTCTGGCCAGAATGAAGTTGTATGCATCGGACAGCAATGTCCGGAGCAACGACTTTGTCAAAATTTTGAAAAGGGGTTACTCTTTGTAAACTAAAGAGGACATTTCCACCATCGTAGCCGAGTTGATGGACCTACTCAGACGAGTCCGAATCTCGAACTCGAGTCGTATCAAGGAATCTGGAAGTCTGGGTAGCCGTTCGCTGAACTGTGTAGACGCACAGTCGGCGCTCAACTTACCTGCCGTAAAACTCGCTGGGGCATTAGTCCAGCAATCGTGAAGTCAGATCCGTTTCCCGTAATTGTGGCAACGGTTTGTCCTCGTTTACAGCCTGATGTGCCAGATCCATCATCTTCGTGGTACAAGGCGTTGGGGTTCGCTCCTCTACCACGAACATCGTATACGAGAAGGCTCGAAAAGGCTGCCGGGTCGAAGGAGGCTTCCGGGGTCTTAGATTTCGAGTTGCTCTTCGCTCTCGACCCAAAGTAGGAAGAAGTAGCTACATCTGAAACTTTGGGTATCCTCGAAGATGAAGACTTGGCTGGTTTGGGTAATTTGGAAGACCTGGGAGTCTTCGTTAGGGTCTTTCTAATTTGCTTAACTTTAGGGACTACTGGGAGTGGCCTGACCCCAGCCACGTGCTTCCCAGTAAACCCCTGGAAGGAAGAAACAGAAGAAGTAGATAAAGATGGGCTAAGGATTGGGATCTTAGACCGTGTACCACCTGCCTCACTTACCTCCCTACCTAGGTCTGGTTCGTCCAAAGCCATGGGCTCTAGGTCTAAGTTCATGGCCGCAACGTCCTCCAGGACCGTTTCCCCCAGTCCTTCTTGGTCCTCTTACAGGAGTAAGGCTTTGCTAATAGTGGCGATGATGGGGTCCGCCACTTCCTTGGGGACCGCTGCTGACATCTTTGCATTCGGGTAGATGAGTGTGCACATTTCATCAGAGAGCACATAAGGCTGCTTAGCCTTGACGTTCCGGGCGAACCCGCCAACCCAGACCTTTGAGGGTCGACAGGGCGGAACTCTTGGAAGACTGCGAGCTCTGAAAGAGAATATTCCGTTACTAATATTCCAAGTCCACCGTCGCAAAAATAGTATCTATATAAACCAAAATTAATTATCAGAACTCACTCGAATATACTACAAAAGAGTAGTAAAAGGAAAAAATCTAAGTTAGATTATATCCAAAGTTAAAATATAGAACAAATCGACGGGAACACCTACCGAATCAGCGGTGAGCACAGATACCAGACCATAGAAGACCTCACAATTGTCCGGATGCCACACTAGGAGGTCGCCGACTTGGACAGCACAGTGGGCATGGGACCGGCAGACACCATGTCCACATGCCTGCTGCAAAACGGCCGCACAGGCTGTCATCTGACACCGGACCATCTGTAAGAGAAAAGATACATAAGTATCCCATAGTACGTAAGTATCCCGAGGGGATTACCGGAGGCCCCAGGAACTTAAAATTAACCGGAGTGAAATACCGGGGTAATATACTATGAATAAAATTAATTAATACCAGTATAAACAATTCTGTATTTAGTTATGATCATTCAAAGATAATAATATTGTCATAATGGAGGATATACTATCCCGTCAGGGCCGGGGATGTATATATAAAAATTAAAACTGTTGAAATTAACATTCCTTCCGTTGGCTCCGGGGAGACAACTGAGTTAGACCGGGGGGTCATAACATGCCTACTGGGGTAGGGAAGTTGGGAGGGGAGGGAGGGGGGATTCTATGAACCCCCACCAGCCACAAGAACCTAACCGAACCGTGACAATGCAATAACAAAACAAACAAAAGAAGGTTCCTCCGTGATTCAAACTGATAAAAAGCCTACGCGGTAGTAGGTAACTAAAATCATGTACGTTACATAACGAGGGAATCACGCTGAAGAAAACCTAACACGCAACCCGTAATCTTCCCGGCCGCCCGAGGGCCAATCAGAGCGGCCGAGGAGAGCACGGCTACGACAAAGCATGGAAAACGAGTGTATTCGGCTAAGACCCCAACAGCTGTTCTCGGCTTAACTCTAATGGGGGGAGTCATGAAGTATCCCCAAGGGGGGATGAGGGGGGGTCGATCGTACTCAACCAAAACAAACATCTGATCTCCGAAGTCTCAAGGAGACATGAGGTATCCCGGGAGAGGGATGAAGGTTTGGGGGGGAAACATGAGGTATTCCGGGAGAGGGATAAGGGCATGGGGGGGATGCTCCACAAGGGGGGAACTAGCGAGAACAAGCCAAGGGAGGGGTACGAGGTGGTCACGTGGGTCCGCGAGCGGACAGGAGTACCAACCTACCAAAACAGATCCATGCGATACCAACACAAACGAATTATCATAACTAACTGGTAAAATAAACGGAACAAAAATCATATAACTAGGTTATGTAGCATGCAGAATAAAGCTAAATAAAGCTAAAATAACGCAGTAAGAGAGGGACGCAGGAGACCATCAGAACAAAATGAATGAAGAAAGTAGGCCTAGCCCACCAGACTCGGGGTATCTACCGAACTGGACGGGGGGAACTAAACACAAAGGCTCGATCGGGTAAGGTGCCGATCAGTAGGATAAAAATACGTAAAATAAACTGCTAACCTGGAGTCCCTCTCCAACCAAAATTGGGACCTAACTCTTAAAAAAGGTAATAGGAATAAATAAGAGCAACAATCCTAGCCTAATAAGACACCATGACGCGGTGACGAATGTGCCTTCAAGGTACTCGGCCTAGAAGGGTAGCAAGCAAGCCCATAACCTAAAATATATATATACGTTCCCGTAATAATGAAAACACGAAAGCTGAATAAAAGCATCGCGTAATGTGACACGGAATTGAGCAGATGTAAACGAGTTACAATTAGTATGGGAGACTAATTGCAAAACGTCAAGAACAAGATGTGGAGGTAGCGAAACCAAGCATGGCTGCCGTGAATCGGGACTCTCAACCCGAAAAACTCGTTAACACTAAAAACAAAGAAAATACTGTAAAGGCATCGCTACCTCCAAAAACTCAAAATTCATAGTTCTAGTACTTAACTTGGATGAGGAAGCTTGAACGTCTGACATCTCGTATAAAAAAGCACCAAAACAACCAAAAATCACAAGCAAGGGAACGCACGGGTAAACACCGAAGATGCTATGAAAGGAGTGACGTAGTTGGCGTGGGTGGAGATAGAGGTAGTAGCAATCAGTAGTGGATGTAGAATGGCACCTCGTAGTAACGGGGATATTTGAAGAGGAGATATCTAAATGGCACGAGACCTCTGGTAGTGGTTTTCACGCCCCAGTTACTATATACCGACACCTATTTAGGTGAGCGAGCTGGGTTCATCCCTGGCATTCCTATGCAACTTTTTTCTCTGGTAATACATAGCAGTTATATACCTTAGAAATGATGCTAAAGGAGCATTTCACGGAGCGGCACAGGTTGAACCCAGAAACGTAACAAGAGCTGTTGCCTAACCGAAGGCGTCATGGACGCTGTCGTTCGATTTGCATGTGTCATTTAGTCAGCCAGAACGACCTTCCCGGTATATTTCGCTTTAATAAATTTAGCTATTTAGCCTTCATTGTTAGGAAATTTTATATTATGCCGATAGTATCGTGGTTTCGGCGATTTAGGTAACCGATCCTCACTTATGCTAGGCATGATATAGTTTTCCTAGTGTGGTAATTTTATTGAAGCTTTAGGCAATATTTTATACATATAAGATATTACTGCATAAATTTTCCTCTTCCAAAGATAGTATATGAGAGAGTTTCGGTGATTTAGGTGATCGATTCTCACCGCTTCTAGGCTACTAGCCTAGGGGCTTTAGTATACTTTCATACATGTCCCCGATTGCTCTTGTATCACCTTATTTAAGTGGAGACTGATACCTCCTAGACTTTTATAAAGTGATACTAATCTCCCTGGGAGATTTAAGAGCAATCTCTTCTCCCTCTGAGTTAGCCTAGGCTGAACCCTAGTCAGCTTTGCTTTGAACCAGGTGGAAGCAACTCGGGGCCGATTCCTGGACAATCTCTGTGATCAGTCTAGGATATCGCGTCCCGTTCATAACATCTCTACCTCCCCTGACAATGAATCCAGTGTCATTGAACTCCCTTGCCATGGAATCGGCAAGGGGGCAAGCCCTTCGGGCAGAAGTCCAGACCCTGTTGAAGAAGGGCGCTGTCCGAGAGGTCCTCGATGGATCCCCAGGCTTCTTCAGTCGACTCTTTCTTGTGAAGAAGGCATCTAGAGGCTGGAGACCAGTCATCGACCTCTCAGCCCTGAACAAGTTTGTCAAACAAACTCCGTTCAGCATGAAGACGGGGGACACAGTCAAACTAGCAGTAAGACTGCAAGACTTTATGTGCACACTGGACCTAAAGGATGCATACTTCCAGATCCCAGTCCATCCGTCTTCAAGGAAGTACTTAAGATTTTAGCCTAGACAACAGAAGGTACCAGTTCAAGGCGCTGTGCTTCGGTCTTTCCACAGCACCACAAGTCTTCACCAGAGTGTTCACCCTGGTATCATCTTGGGCACACAGGATTAGCATCCGTCTCCTCCGTTATCTGGACAACTGGTTAATCCTAGCAGAATGGTGTCAACCCTTATTCAACACCGAGACAAACTTCTGAGACTTTGTCAAGATCTGGGGATCATGGTAAATCTCGAGAAGTCTTCACTGCTTCCCACTCAAAGACTGGTATACCTAGGCATGATTATAGACACCACTCTCCACAAAGCCTTCCCATCAGACGACAGGATAGCAAGGCTGAGGAATGTCGCAAGACCTTTTCTCAGACGAGAACCTCCAGCCCAATCGTGGTTACGTCTCCTCGGTTACCTTTCATCGCTATCCCGTCTAGTTCCCAATGGTCGCCTCAGGATGAGATCCCTCCAGTGGCGACTCAAGTCCCGGTGGAATCAAGCCTACAATTCCCCGGACATCCAGATCCCCATGGGACCTGCAGAACTGACGGATCTCCAGTGGTGGGTGGCAGACGAGAACCTACGAAAAGGAGTGGATCTTCTCGTCCTCCCCCAGGATTTGATGCTGTTTTCGGACGCTTCAAAAAAAGGGTGAGGGGCCCACGTGCTGCACCACACGACCTCAGGCCTCTGGTCAGAGTCAGAAAGGTACCTCCACATAAATCTCCTAGAGATGAAGGCCGTCTTTTTAGCCCTTCAACAGTTCCAACAGTACCTGGCAAGTCACTCTGTGGTGGTGATAAGCGACAACAACACACTAGTGGGCTACATCAACAAACAAGGAGGTACTTTTTCGCAGCAACTATCCCATCTCGCAGTAGAGATACTGAGATGGGCCGAAATCCACTCGATACCACTATCGGCACGCTTCATTCCGGGCAAAATGAATGTGCTCGCTGACAACCTGAGCAGAGCATCTCAGATAGTGAATACCGAGTGGTCTTTGAATCATCTAGTAGCCAACAAAGTCCTGACTTTGTGGGGTTCTCCGACTGTGGGCCTCTTCGCAACGTCCCTGAACTTCAGGCTTCCCTTGTACTGTTCCCCAGTCCCAGACCCCAAGGCTCTCTGGCAAGATGCTTTCCAGCAACGGTGGGACAACATCGACGTTTACGCCTTTTTCCCGTTCTGTCTGATGAGGAGGGTACTCAACAAGACTAGAACATCGGTCAATCTTTCAATGACCCTCATAGCTCCGCTATGGCATCACGCAGAATGGTTCCCAGACCTTCTGCAACTCCTAACGGAGCCACCAAGAGAACTCCCTCCACGACACAATCTACTTAAACAACCACATGCCAACATCTTCCACAAAGCCGTAGGTTCACTACGGCTTCATGCCTGGAGACTATCCAGCATCTCCTTCTGAGTTCAACAGTTCCAACAGTACCTGGCAAGTCACTCTGTGGTGGTGATAAGCGACAACACCACAGTAGTGGCCTACATCAACAAACAAGGAGTTACTTTTTCGCAGCACCTATCCCATCTCGCAGTAGAGATACTGAGATGGGCCGAAATCCACTCGATACCACTATCGGCACGCTTCATTCCGGGCAAAATGAATGTGCTCGCTGACAACCTGAGCAGAGCATCTCAGATAGTGAATACCGAGTGGTCTTTGAATCATCTAGTAGCCAACAAAGTCCTGACTTTGTGGGGTTCTCCGACTGTGGACCTCTTCGCAACGTCCCTGAACTTCAGGCTTCCCTTGTACTGTTCCCCAGTCCCAGACCCCAAGGTTCTCTGGCAAGATGCTTTCCAACAACGGTGGGACAACATCGACGTTTACGCCTTTCCCCCCTTCTGTCTGATGAGGAGGGTACTTAACAAGACTAGAACATCGGTCAATTTTTCAATGACCCTCATAGCTCCGCTATGGCATCACGCAGAATGGTTCCCAGACCTTCTGCAACTCCTAACGGAGCCACCAAGAGAACTCCCTCCACGACACAATCTACTTAAACAACCACATGCCAACATCTTCCACAAAGCCGTAGGTTCACTACGGCTTCATGCCTGGAGACTATCCAGCATCTCCTTCTGAGAGAGGATTTTCGCAACAAGTTGCGATAAGGATGTCTGGACACCTGCGAAAGTTTTCAGCAGCAGTCTACCAGGCAAAGTGGAAAGTCTACTGTGGTTGGTGTTGTGGAAGGGGTATCTCTCCACTCGAAGCCACTATTCCAACAATAATGGAGTTCCTCGTGTATTTGCGTAAAGAAATGCGCCTTTCAGTCTCGGCAGTGAAAGGCTATCGCTCAGCCTTAAGCCTCGCCTTCAGGCTGAAAGGAATGGACATTTCCTCATCGCTAGAACTTTTTCTACTCATATGGAGTTATGAACTTACCTGCCCTCAGTCGGAAGTGAGACCTCCCCCATGGAACGTGGTTCGAGCTTTCGGGTCTCTTGAGAGACCTTCCTATGAACCATTACGCCAGGCATCAGAGGGCCACCTAACCTGGAAGACGGTGTTCCTGCTAGCTTTGGCCTTGGCCAAGCGAGTCAGCGAACTTCGTGGTCTCTCATATGACATCGCCCATTCAAGGGGATGGGGGGAGGTAACGTTCAGCTTTGTCCCTGAGTTTATTGCTAAGACTCAGAATCCAGGAGTAGTGGATCCTCGATTCGACTCCTTCTGGATTTCTAGTCTCCCTACTGTAACAGATGACCCAGACCTTCTCTTACTATGCCCAGTAAGGAGCTTGAGACTGTACCTCAAAAGAACAGCTGCAGCCCGTCCTCGTGTGCCAGCATTATTCGTCACCACAAGATGGACTAAGAGGAGGGTCACCAAGAACACCATCTATGCATGGATTTGCAGGGTCATTGACCTGGCACTGAATCCAGACCCTCCTCCGTCACGTTGCCCCAGAGCACATGATGTCAGGGGCATAGCTATGTCCCTGGCCTTCAAAAGAAATTTTTCAGTGACGCAGATTCTTCTAGCTGGGGTGTGGAAACGGCAAACAACGTTCACATCCCACTACCTGCACGACGTGACCCACAGGAGACTCGATACGTTCTCTATCGGTCCTGTGGTGGCTGCACAACAGCTGGTTTAAAACCTCAAACTCCTTACTGGACAAGTCGCAGAAGGTTGAGGGCATTGTTATCCGGTTTTAGTGTGCATGAATGAAAAGGTTTGACTGGCCCTTATTCTTTTCTTCATCATCCCCTCTCTTGGGGAAAGCATTATCCTGGGTTCTCTGCATAGCTGACCTCAAACCACTGTAGGTAAACCATGCTCCCTTGTGCTCCTAGTATCAATATTAATACTGTTACGTCCCCATACCCTGACGAGGTGGTATTGGGAAAGTCCTAGTCTACAAGTTTCCATTTAAAGAACTTCAGAACAACTTTCTAGGACGAGTCACACCTCTTCATACCATCACACACAGCTTTCTTAGGCCGCAGACCTTGCGTAGCAAGGTTTTAGCGTGGTGCAGGGACTCCTTGTTTCTTGAGTGCTTACACACTCAAATAAGGAGTCCCCGGGCATAACCAAAAGCCAGACTGGCTGGGACGTCCACCCTTCCAATGGGTGAGTCACCCCTAGTAAATAGCGTGGTTTGTATTCCAGTTACGGAACAAATGACAAATTCGTAGATAATTTGTATTTTTCCTAACTATACAAACCTTAGCTATTTAACCAAACTTGCCCGACAGCCCCTATCCCCCTTGAAGTCCTACCTCCAAGCAAAGTGAGCTCAAGCTCAGGTGTGTGAGAGGGGGGGGGGAGCAAGCTACCCTCCCCTACCCCCGCTAACTAGCGGTGTGGGTAGTAAACCCTCATCAAAAAATTAATGGCTCGTCATTTCAGCTACGCCGAAAGTAATACCCCTATTAAATAGCTAAGGTTTGTATAGTTAGGAAATATACAAATTATCTACGAATTTGTCATATTGGTGGCTGAGAAGGGGGACATAAGAAAAAGGAAAAAAAATTGATTTCATTCATGAGAGAAAAAACAAAGTTACAATAGTATCAAAATGCAGGTCTTCAAAACCAGTGGAGAGACATAGATATCTCCAGGCAGAGCTTCCTAGGAATCAATCCTATTAATCTACATATATATAAGTATAGTTAAAGACCAGCATATAGTGTATATAGCCTATTTGGGCTAAATTCAAAGCAATTTGAATGAGCTTGAGTTAAGATCAAAGGGATTATAAGACAAAGTTGCACATCTGACATGTCTACATTTTCACCTTTACATCAGAAAGACAAAAAAAAAAAAAATGTAATATTTTAGGAAAAGTCTTATTATCCTCAATGCTACACTCAAATTGGACGGCTAAATAGCCTATCATATACTGTATAGTAACTATTCGTCATCAGAGGGAGGATCAAGAGGAGGATCACCAAGAATACCATCTCTGCTTAGATTTGCAGGGTCATAGACCATGCCCTGAATCCAGATCCTCCTCCTTCACGTCACCCCAGAGCCCACGATGTCAGGGGCGTAGATACGTCCCTGGCCTTCAAAAGAAACTTTTCTGTAATGCAGGTTTTACGGGCTGTGGTTTGGAAACGTCGGACTACTTTCACAGCCTACTACCTGCAAGACGTGACCAACAGGAGGCTCGATACGTTTTCTATTGGCCCTGTGATGACTGCACAATAGCTGGTCTAATAACTCAAGCTCCTTATTGGACAAGTAGCAGAAGGTTGAGGGCACTGTTACCCGGTTTTAGTCTGTGTGAATGAAAAGGTGTGACTGGCTTTTATTCTTTTCTTCATCCTCCCCTCTCTTGGGGAAAGCAGCAGCCTGGGTTCTGTGTACAAGCTGACCTCATACCCTTGCAGGTTAACCATGCTCTCTGAATAACCGGATCAGGATCAGGATAAGGATAGGGAAGTGGGGAGTATGAGGAGAGGAAGAGTACCCCTGGTTACAATCCAGTTTATAGCCCGTAGACAGGAACTCGGGATGGGAAGGTATAAGGAAAAGGGAGAAAGGGAAGTACAGGAGAAGAAAAAAAAAAGACAGGGGCAGACCCTCGTGCGATGTTAGATAAGTTTTAGATGCCACCTGAAGGTAGAGGCGACTAAGATTGACTAAGAAAAGACAGGCAGGGAGTGAAAGGGTTTTTTGGTTCTCGCAATGTCTAGCCCTGTTGCAAGGAGCATGTCTGTCTGCACACTATTTGATGGTGAAAAAAGTTATGATGTTTTTAAATGCTCTCTTGTGTACCTAGTATTGTGTCGGTACTATTGCGTCCCCATACCCTGGCAAGTTGGAATTGGGAAAGTCTTGGTTATAACTTTTCCCTACAAAGACTCGGAATAACTTTTACCTTGACAGTCACACTGCTTATCTCAACACTCAGCTTCCGTAGGCTGCAGACCTTGCGTAGCAAGGTTTAACGAGGTGTAATAACTCCTTATACTTGGTACCAATGTATTCAAGATAAGGACCCCTGGGTAAAGGTAAAAAGCCAGATTGGCAGGGACGTCCACCCACCTAATGGGTGAGTCACCCATAATAGATAGCTTAAGTTTGTATTCCAATTACGGAACAAAGGACAAATTCGGAGATAAATTTTATTTTTCCTAACAATACAAACCTTTAGCTATTTATACAAACTTACCTGCCGAGCGTATCTCCCTTGAAGTCCTACCTCCAAGCAGAGTGAGCTCAATCACAGGAGTGTGAGGGGGAGGGGTAGCACGCTACCCCCCTGCTAACTAGCGGGATGGGTAGTTAACCCTCGCTAAATTTTAGTGGCTCATCCTTTCAGCTTTGCCAAAAGTAATACTCCTAATAAATAGCTAAAGGTTTATATTGTTAGGAAAAATATAAATTATCTCTGAAATTGTAATTTTTCTTAACCATGCAAACCTGAAGCTCTACACATATGGGCCCAGCATCACCTACCCCAAGAAGTCATGCCTGCAATTGCAAAGTGGTTTGTGAGTGGGGTGGTTGGTTTACCTCCAGCTGCCCCCTGCTAATCAGCAGAGGGGAGTAACGCTTCGCTAAAAGTTTTACGGCTAGTTTCAGCTATCGCCGTAATAGTAAAAAGCTGCAGGTTTGTATGGTTAGGAAAAATACAAATTACAGGGTATTTCCAAATTTGTGATATTTCAGTACGGACAAAATTTCTGTGTAGCTGAACCCCATTTCCTTTTAATTTTTTCTTTTAAAAATGATGTGGGTGAAAAGGAAGTTAAACATCATAGAAACTCATTCCTGAACTACCCTCTGTATTTCAAGCATATTTTTTTTATTTTAGAAATAGTCTATTACAGTATAACCTATATGAATGATACTAATTTAACATATTTTTTTTTTTTTGCAGTAGTAGATTGCTACTTCGACATGCTAGTCAGAATTCATTGGATGAAAGCTCTCAAAAACACATTCCACGATCAGAGACAAAGCACAAGCTTCCTTATAGAAATCCACAGCACTTTCCTAAGGCATTTGACAATCTAAATCTAATGCGAAGGTAAGTAGATACAATTATCTTATACTGCATTTAATTTTTTTTGGCAAATGGTGCTAATAAAAGAACATTGTTCCGTAACTGGAACACAAACCAATGCTATTTATAGGGGTATTACTTTCGGCAAAGCTGAAAGGACGAGCCATTAAAATTGTGCGAGGGTTAACTATCCATTCCACTAGTTAGCGGCTGGTAGGGGGAGGTTGCTAGCTATATCTCACTCACACACCTGAAACTGTGCCCCACTTTGCTTTTGGCTCGGATGATGAACGGTTGTTGCCGCTCTTCATCCTGTCCATTATTTTGGACTTCCATTAATTTATTTTTGACTTTCTTTCAGTGTGTGTGTGTCGAGTTCTTCCTATCGACCATGCGTACCTGCCCTGGTTTGAAGGGCCGCAGCTGCGGTACCTTCATGTCTGTGGTGGAAACTGATCCTCACTGCCCTTGTCCAGTCTGCAGAAAACTGCGCTTCTCTCCCTGATGAACATCCTTTGGGGGTTGGGGGGGAGAGCAAAGTCCTAGACATGTCTCTCCTATGTGTGTTCCACTTTCTCATTCGCGGGAAGGGGCACTCATAGAGACTCCTCTTCAGAGGCTTTCTGCCGATCAACTTGTTGATCCTGTGGTTGCTGTGGGCCATTGTCATCGTGGTAGGAGACCTCGCCGTGCTCGTCCACCGTTATGCCTTCGAGGTGCCCCTTCACATTCGGTGAAGAGACGATTTCGGATTTTCATCTCGGCAGCTTTCCTCTTCAGAGGAACCTGCCCGTCATGCTGCTTGTGGTTCCTGACCTTCGCCTGCATCATCAGACTCGTTTTCTCACCAACGAACTTCGGTTCGTATCTCGCCTAGCGATCCCCTCCTGAGGATGTACTCCCTTCCAAATGACACATTTCTCCTTCTGAGCATCCAGGAGCTATTCGCCGTCCTTCTGCTCATCGTTCACGTGCTCGCTGAGTTCCTGAGCAGTGTTTTCCGTCTCATCAGGCTCCTGCTTAACGTTCACCTCCCTTGATGGAGTCAGTGAGCTTGGTGACGGGCAAGAGGGCTCTTGAACTTAGGGAAATTGCTCCCCCAGTTCGAATCTAAATTTCTCTGTCTCTCATCTTTTTCTTCCTCTTAATATTACTTTGACCTTCTCCTAATTTTATAAACTTTCTTTTGTGTTGCTGTCCCAACTCTATGTGAAAAATTTCCCTTATGTGTGTGTCTATATTATGTATATAAGTATATAATTCTTTTATTTTTATTTTTTGGCATGGATGTTTCTATATCCATCATAGCTGTTGGCATGGATGTTTCTACATCCATTATTGCTGCCTGCTTCGATGAATGGGAGGTGGTGTCACGGTTGGGAGGTATTTGCATTCAAAGCTATATGTTAGAGTATTTGAAGATCTCAGCCATCCCAAAGATGGTTTGGATATTTTTGGCAGAACTATTCTCAAGTGTTGGGTCTTCGGAATCCAGGGGGATCCAATACTGTACTTTGGGTAGGACTCTCGTCTTTTGGCCAGAAGCCCATCATCACAGATATGGGGAGGATGATTCCATAGTTTCTTGGTCTTGGTCCTAACAGGCCGGTTCAGCTTACATCTATGCCTCTATATCTGTTTTGATGCTATCCTTCGGGTAGGGTATGGAGTGGTCCATCTGTGAAGTATACTGTACTCTGATTGTGCCAATAGTGGAGATTGCGAATTTCCTCTCTGACGTGTGATGGCCTAATATTCTTGAGCAGGTAAATCAAACTAATCACTTTCTCTCTCTCAATATTGTCTTATGGATTTTATAAGTAACAAACCCCATCTCCTGGATATATTGACACTCCCCCGGCACTGTTTACGACCTCTGCTTTTTAAATATTTAACTTAGCCAGTGAATATATAATAGCTGCAACTCTGCGGCTCGACAGACAACATACTCAAAAAACTCGCGAGCGATCGCTATGCAGGTTGCGGGTGTGCCCACCAGCGCCAACTGTCGGCCAGATACCACTCTTGTATGTAAACAAAACCTTCAATTCTTCTCTGTCGACGTTGACGACAAGACGTATTTATACTCGCTGTAGAACCTGGAGTTTTCCCATCATATTTGGTGAAGTACTTTATTTTGGTTTGAGCTTTCGCAGTACAGGTGTTTTTCCTCAACATAAACTCTTGAACTCTTTATTGAATCGGATTATTTGTTGATGACTTGGATTGTTTTTGGAATTTTCTTTGACTAATTCAAAATGGCTGACCCTTCTCAAGTACCTAGATTTCGAAAGTGTAATGCTAGGGACTGTAATAGGCGTCTTCCAAAGGCTTCTCTCGACCCTCATACTGTTTGTTCCAATTGTCGGGGTAAAACCTGTCAATTGGGAGATCGGTGTGAGGAATGCGTGGGCCTTTCGGAATTCGATTGGCTCGAATATGATAAGTATACACGCAGATTAGAGAGAGATAGGGTAAGGAGAAGTTCATCTAGGTCCGTAGATTTTTCCTCTCCACATGCCCCTGAACCTAATCCTTCCCCTGTAGTGGTTGTTCCTAACCCCCCTTCTAGCACTCAGGAACCGTCTATGCAGACATGTTACGTGCTATTCATGCCTTGGGGGAGAGAGTTGAAGCGTTAGCAAGTGACCGTAATCAACTCATGGCTGACGTGAAGGAACTTAAGTGCCATAGTGCCACGGCGGAAAGTGGGAAAGTGATTAGTGCGCAAAGTGTTGTGAACAGTGTTGCGACCGAGGGTTCGTCTGTTCGTGCCTGTCGTTCACCTAGTCCGGGACCTCTTGCAAGCTCCCAAGCCCAGGGGAGAAGCAATGTCGTACGACTTATGGGTTCGAGAGGCCTTGATCAGCGAACAGACGTTCCCTCTATGGTATCAGGCGTATCTCGTCAAGATCGCCCCTACCATAAGACGAGAGAGCCCATTTTTACCTCGTCTTCCGAAGGCTTTTCACGCAAGAAACCATGGAGCAAGGTTTCTAGGCCTCTGAAACGCAAGTCGGTCCCTTCAGGACAGGTCCAACATCCTGGATGTAGTCATTGGGACAGTTCGGACCCGTTGCTGTCATCGGATGACTGCTCGCCGCCTAAGCAAGGCAAAGTTGTGCCGTCTCAGGCGCTAACCCCGTCTGTTACCGCACCCGTTACCGTAGACCCTAAATGGGTTATACTGCAGGACATGCAGTCTAAGCTTGCGTCCCTTATGGAAGACTACAACGCAGAGAAGGTTTCCGTTGAACCTAGCCGTTTATCTCATGGAGATCCTGGCCGTCAGCCACCCAAGCGTTCTGTTGTGCAGCCACCCAAGCGTTCTGTTGTGCGTCCTGTTGACGTTGGTGTAGCCAGCTCACGTCAACCAGCAGTAGGTGCCAGACTCAAGAACTTCTGGCAAGCCTGGGAGAAGAGAGGCGCAGATCAACAGTCTGTGAGGTTGCTCAGAGAGGGGTACAAAATCCCATTTGTACGCAAACCTCCTCTAGCGACGTCCCCCATCGATCTCTCTCCCAGGTACCGAGAGGAAGCAGAGAGACAAGCCCTGAAACTAGAAGTGTCTCTTTTGCTAGAGAAGGGAGCGGTGGTCAAAGTCTCGGACCTTCAATCACCGGGGTTTTCCAACCGTCTCTTCCTAGTACCGAAGAAGACAGGAGGTTGGAGACCGGTGCTAGACGTCAGTGCTCTGAATGTCTTTGTCACAAAGACAAAGTTCACCATGGAAACCACCAAGTCAGTCTTAGCAGCGGTCAGAAAGGGAGACTGGATGGTCTCTCTCGACCTAAGAGACGCTTACTTCCACATCCCCATTCACTCAGATTCCCAACCTTTTCTGAGATTTGTGTTCGACAATGTGGTGTACCAGTTTCGGGCCCTGTGCTTTGGCCTAAGTCCTGCTCCTCTCGTGTTTACGAGGCTTATGAGGAATGTGGCAAAATTCCTCCATTTATCGGGTATCCGAGCCTCCCTTTATTTGGACGACTGGCTTCTCAGAGCCTCGTCCAGTCATCGCTGTCTGAAGGATCTCAATTGGACTTTAGATCTGACCAAGGAATTGGGACTTCTGGTCAACTTGGAAAAGTCCCAGCTGATCCCATCCCAAACTATTCTGTATTTAGGGATGGAGATTCGCAGTCCAGTTTTTCGGGCTTTTCCGTCGGCCCCAAGAATAGATCAAGCTCTGCTCGTAATCCAAAGGATGTTGAAGAGAGAACGTTGCTCAGTCAGGAATTGGATGAGTCTAGTAGGAGCTCTATCATCTCTGGAGCAGTTTGTCTCGCTAGGAAGGCTACACCTCCGACCTCTACAATTCCATCTAGCTTTTCACTGGAAAAAGGACAAGACGCTAGAGGCGGTCTCGATCCCGATTTCCGAAACAGTAAAGACTTGCCTGAATTGGTGGAAAGACTATATCAGTCTACGAGAGGGACTTCCCCTAGCAGTTCAGAAACCAAACCACGTTCTCTTCTCAGACGCATCGGATTTGGGTTGGGGTGCGACACTGGACGGTCGGGAATGCTCAGGTCTGTGGACCTCAAGTCAGAGGAGCATGCATATCAACGGCAAGGAGCTTTTGGCAGTTCATCTGGCCTTGATGAGCTTCGAGAGTCTCCTTCGAGACAAAGTGGTGGAGGTCAACTCGGACAACACCACAGCCTTGGCGTACATTTCCAAACAAGGAGGTACCCACTCCCTGACACTGTACGAGATCGCAAGGGACCTGCTCATCTGGTCAAGAGATCGAGGCATCTCCCTGGTAACGAGGTTTATCCAGGGCGACTTGAACGTTCTAGCAGATTGTCTCAGTTGGAAAGGTCAGGTAATTCCAACCGAATGGACCCTCCACAAGGATGTGTGCAAGAGGCTTTGGGCGACTTGGGGTCAACCCACCATAGACCTCTTTGCAACCTCGATGACCAAGAGGCTTCCAATCTATTGCTCTCCAGTCCCAGACCCAGCAGCAATACATATAGATGCCTTTCTCCTAGATTGGTCTCACCTAGACCTATACGCATTCCCACCATTCAAGATTGTCAACAAGGTACTGCAGAAATTCGCCTCTCACGAAGGGACAAGGTTGACGTTAGTTGCTCCCCTCTGGCCCGCGAGAGAATGGTTCACCAAGGTACTTCGATGGCTGGTAGACTTTCCAAGAAGTCTTCCTCTAAGAGTAGACCTATTACGTCAGCCACACGTAAAGAAGGTACACCAAAGCCTCCACGCTCTTCGTCTGACTGCCTTCAGACTATCGAAAGACTCTCGAGAGCTAGAGGCTTTTCGAAGGAGGCAGCCAGTGCGATTGCAAGAGCGAGGAGAGCTTCTACCATTAGAGTTTACCAATCGAAGTGGGAAATCTTCCGAGACTGGTGCAAGTCAGTATCTGTATCCTCGTCCAGTACCTCTGTAGCCCAAATCGCTGATTTTCTCTTATACCTGAGAAGAGTTCGCTCCCTTTCAGCTCCCACGATCAAGGGCTACAGGAGCATGTTGGCTTCGGTCTTCCGGCATAGAGGCTTAGATCTTTCCAACAACAAAGATCTACAAGATCTCCTTAAGTCTTTTGAGACCTCTAAGGAACGTTGTTTGGCTACACCTGGATGGAATTTAGACGTGGTCCTAAGATTCCTTATGTCAGACAGGTTTGAGCCTTTACATTCAGCCTCCCTGAAGGATCTCACTCTTAAGACTCTTTTCCTGGTGTGCTTGGCCTCAGCTAAAAGAGTCAGTGAGCTTCATGCCTTCAGCAAGAACATCGGTTTTTCAACAGAAAAAGCCACTTGTTCTCTTCAACTTGGTTTCCTAGCCAAGAATGAACTGCCTTCTCGTCCTTGGCCTAAATCTTTTGATATTCCTAGCTTATCAGAGATCGTAGGCAACGAATTAGAGAGAGTATTATGCCCCGTTAGAGCTCTTAAGTTCTATTTAGCTCGTACTAAGCCTTTACGAGGTAAATCTGAAGCGTTATGGTGTTCGGTTAAGAAACCATCCTTACCTATGTCAAAGAATGCTTTGTCACATTTTATCAGATTGTTAATACGAGAAGCTCATTCACACTTGAGTGAGGAAGACCGATCTTTGCTTAAGGTTAAGACGCACGAGATTAGAGCTATAGCAACTTCCGTGGCCTTCAAGCAAAATAGATCTCTGCAAAGTATCATGGACGCGACCTTTTGGAGAAGCAAGTCAGTGTTCGCGTCATTTTACTTGAAAGATGTCCAGACTCTTTACGAGGACTGCTACACACTGGGTCCATTCGTAGCAGCGAGTGCAGTAGTGGGTGAGGGTTCAACCACTACACTTCCCTAATTCCATATCCTTTTAATCTGTCTCTTGAAATGTTTTTAATATTGTTTTTATGGGTTGTTCGGAAGGCTAAGAAGCCTTTCGCATCCTGGTTGATTTGGCGGGTGGTCAAAGTCATTTCTTGAGAGCGCCCAGATTAGGGGTTTGATGAGGTCCTGTTGTATGGGTTGCAGCCCTTGATACTTCAGCTCCTGGGAGTCTGTCAGCATCCTAAGAGGATCGCTGGGCTCCGTGAGGAAGACAGACTTACAAGGCAGAGTAATCGTCTAAGTCAACTTCCTTACCAGGTACCTATTTATTTTGGTTTTGTTATATTGATAACTGTCAAAATGAAAAAACTCTTAGCTTATACGCTGTAAACATAATTAACTCTGGTCTCTACCCACCTCCTTGGGTGTGAATCAGCTATTATATATTCACCGGCTAAGTTAAATATTTAAAAATGATATTTTAATTATAAAATAAATTTTTGAATATACTTACCCGGTGAATATATAAATTAAATGACCCTCCCTTCCTCCCCAATAGAGACGCAGCGGGACGAGAAGAATTGAAGGTTTTGTTTACATACAAGAGTGGTATCTGGCCGACAGTTGGCGCTGGTGGGCACACCCGCAACCTGCATAGCGATCGCTCGCGAGTTTTTTGAGTATGTTGTCTGTCGAGCCGCAGAGTTGCAGCTATTATATATTCACCGGGTAAGTCTTTTATAATTAAAATATCATATTTTAATTAAGGAAAATGTAGTTGACGATCTAGGAACAAAAGGGCCCCTCTACCAATGTTTTAAAACCAAGTAAGGCGGGTAACAAAGGGAAACTTCAAATCCTTCATGTTACCCAAATTCCAATAGATACTGATTATGATATGCTATATAAAGCATTGAAATGCTATGGAGTGATAAAAGAAATAAGAATGAAACTTGAAAATGGAAAATGGTATTCATGGATATCATAATCATGAAGAAGTGTTTAATGCAATATGTAACATCAATAATATTAAAATTAATAACTTAAATGTCATAGGTACACTATGTGATAAGATACTAAATAATTTGGATGTATATAGACCTGCTGACTGGTTTGAAAAAGATGTTGATATACTGTAACTATGCCTCCCCAAAGAAAGCCAAAACCACCAATGTGGCTTGTTGCCGAGCATAAAGGGAGTAATGGGAATTATTTAAAAATAAGCAAACATTCAGAAAAAGTTATCAACCATTGCACCAGGTGATATATCTCGCTTTGGAAAAAATAGCTTCCTAATCCATGCCAAATCATGCATGCAATCAGTAATACTGTCTAACCTCAAGACAAGTAGTGATGATGATGTTAGATGTCAAACCCCACCTAAATTTTAGTTGTTCCGTAACTGGAATACAAACCTACTCGATGGCCGGCCCTGCAGAACTTATATGTCGGCAGCGGAGACCGATCGCCACACCCTTTGTCCCGCCTGCAGAGGTCAATGGTGTGTTAGTAACAACCAGTGTAGTTAGTGTCCGGAGTGGTCGCCCTCCTAGTGGGAGAGGTTTGGGCAACGACAGAAGTCTAAGCGGGATATGTCTCTTTTGAAGGTTCCTTCAAAAGGGGGAAAACCCAAGGCCTCATCTTCCATCTCCCGACCTTCCTCCGAAGTTCCTACAGTTCGTTTGGTCTCTTCCGAGAGACCGTCGAGTAGTAGCGTAGACCCTTTTAATTGCGGCCAACCCCGGTCCTCGAGAGATAGGGTTGCTTACCCCAGCGAAGCTGCCCCACCTTTCCCCCTGGGTGAGGCCTTGTCTATGTCTTCTATTTTACAGGTATGGTCGTCCTTGGGGCTTCCGGGTCCGCCTTCCAAGAACTCCTCGCTGCAGCTCATCCTCCGGGGTGCAAGTATGCAACCATCGATTCGGAGGTAGATCCTCTTACTCTCGTCAATGTCGTGGTGTCAGAGGTGTCCTCTATGGTTTCTGCCGACACCCTTGCCCCTCCAGACTCTCTAGCTGTTGCTGCCAACTTAGTTTCCCCTGTTCCTGATCATCATTCGGGGGGGGGGAAACTTAGTCCTACGTCTGTCTCTCTTGTCAGTGTTTCTATCCCTCGGGGGAGTTCTCTCATAGAGACTCCTCTTCGGAGGACTGCTGTTGCTCATGGTCAGCTTGCTGATCCAACGGCTCTTAGAGGGCTTATCGTTGCAGAGCTCACCCGCCGCTTCGCCTTAGAGGTCATCCTTCGGCACTTCAGCCTAGTTATTGCGGCCGTCCCCCGCAGAGGAGTCTCCGCTTCAGTTGTCTCCTGGCCCTCAACCTTTGCCTGTTCCTGGACCTTCTCCCGACGACACTGCTGATAGTCTTCGGACTTCGGTCCTGGATTCTTCTGTAGATCGTTCGTGATCTCCATCGGTGGATGTTCGCTCTTCCAAAAGGCTCATCCCTGTTCCTGTGCTTGCTATCAGTCGACCTGCTGACCTACCATCACTGTTCCTGCCTCCGGTACAGCCTCCTAAGTGTGCAGCTGTGTGCCAGCGCTCACCAACATCTCATCAGCGCCGGCTTGCGCCGTTACGCTTTACAGAATGCCCACGCTCTCCAGCTCGTCAGCGCTCTACAACGCTTCGGCGCATGCCTTCACCTGCTCATCCTCAGCGCCTTCCAGCGCAACCTCGCCACAGAGAGCAAGGTTTGCCAGCTCGCCAGTGCTCACCAGCCAATCTACGATCGCCGGCGCAACAGAACTCGCCGAAACCTCAGCGCTTGCCAACACTCTCCTATGCGACAGCTATAGCGCTCTCGTGTGCGCCAACAATCTCCTGCACACCAGTGCTCTCCTGCACGCCTGTGTTCTGCGCGCCAAAACACTTCTGCGCGCGCGGCAGCGCTCTCCTACGTGCCAGTGCTCTCCTGTGCGCCAGCGCTCTCCTGTGCGCCAGCGCTCTCCTGTGCGCCAGCGCTCTCCTGCGCGTGTGCCAGCACTCGCCCGCGTGCGTGCCTGCACTCCCCCGTGCGCACATGCCAGCACTCTTTCGTGCGTGCGCGCCAGCTCTCTCCCCAGCGCCCCAGCACTCGCCCACGCGTCCGTGCTCACCAGTGCCAAACCTTCCAGCTGCTCTCCAGCAACCTACTCGGCCCTGGGAGGAGTTATCTCCGGATGAACTTCTCTTAGGGCCATTTCCTTTCTGACTTAAGGTGAAAGGAAGTCGATTACCTCACAACGTTGGGGTTAAAGATTGGTGACTGAGCCACCAGTTGTTGAGGGACCATCTGGAAAGTGGTCTGAGGCTTCGTGGTCGTAGTCATTGCAGAAAGTTGTGCAGATCTGCATGGTCTCCTTGCCTTTTTATTTTTAGGCTGGAGACCTCCGTCTGAGGAAGATTTTCTCTTTGAGCTCATGCCCCACTTTTGGAGAAGGTTCCTGTTCTCCGTGGTTGCTCTGGCTATGATCTCTTGGACCAGTTCCTGTGCGAAAAAGGTCTATACCCCAGATGTTCGAGGTAATCAGTTTCCTTGGTTCATGTCTTATGGTTGCTGAGCTCAAAACGGACTCTCTGCAGGCTCTCCTCGCTCTGAGCATATAAGTCTTTCATAAGGGTACCCATGTGGGTCCTAGCCAGAAGAATTATCCTTTCTTGGGTGTTCTGTAGACCTGCACTCATTTCCAGGCAGTTCTGATGAGAAAGGGAGGCTGCTAGTCTCTCTTTCGTCTCCTGTTCCTTCCTCAGAAGATGGTCTGGCAACTTCAGAAGGTTCTCATTGAACTGCTGGCCTGCTATCTCTGGATCTAACCTAGAGACGGAGAAGGTTAGACGGACATCCTTCTACTTCTCCTCGCAGGTAGGTAGTGCTAGAGAGAATGGTTTGCATTCCTCTAGGGTTGGGCAAGGATTGCCCTTGTCGACTGCCTTGACGGCGAAATCTAGTGCTTTCTCCGAACAGGGGAAAGTGATGGAGGAAGGAGCAAGAAATGTGGGATGTCTCTTGCTTAGTGCTGAGACTTTGGAGTTGGTGTACCCGGCTCCTTTCAAGGTTTTCAGGATGATGGCTTGTGCCTTGTCATGTTCGAAGGACAATGACCTCTTTGGGTACCGTTTTCTCACGGGTTGCATGTTCATCCCGCAGTGTCATGTAGCTTTTTGGGTAAACTGAAAAGTTAGGCCAGAAGTCAAGATCTTCAATTAGTATGGTCCCCAACTTCTCTGAGACGAATAGTTTCCCATTCATCATGGGCACGTGCTCCGTATACATCCAGGGGTTGGTTTTGGAGGGGTGAGAGAAATTCAGCACCTTAAGGAGCTTCTTAGTAGAGCTCTTGGTAGGTCCTGGGCGATCCATCCTCTCTTGCAATAATATCTGTTGCAGTCTGAGGATTCTCTCATTGTCTCTTGTACCTTTTAGAACAACTCCATTATCCGTTGAATCGAAGTGAGGATCTCTTCGTTCATGACGTCCTATGTTGGTGGTTATGGAGTTGGGATTGAAGAGGTTGGCGGCATAGGTTGGTATGCCGTCCCGGCAAACTGAGGGTCTTCAGTTGCTGTTGAAACGGATCCTTCTTCCTCCACTTGTGGATGTTCCACGTCTTCTTCAGGGCCTTTTAAGTGTCAATGATCACTTCTGACGTCCTTTCTTGAAGGATGTCCATGCCTTCTAGTGCCTTGTCTATGTCCACGTTTATCTTCATTTGTATAATGGGAGACTGGACCTGTTCCTGGGGCACCACCGTGTTTGGTAGAGCCTTGGGGAACAGTAGGTATCTTAGGGAGTTGTCGGGTAAGTACGGTCCCTTGAAAATTCTTTTGGAATCTACTTACCCATTAGCGAAGGGTCTCCCTCGCTGTATCTCTAGTCTCCATGTTGACTGAGGGAGCTTCTCCGAAGATGCTGGCCAGCAGGGTCAAACAGGTGGGGCAACCCTTCGGGTCCCAATACTTGAGGATTCCTGGCACGATGCTGCAGGGGGCATGAGTCCTGCACTCCGTGTAGCCACAAGAGTCCTGTCTTTGTGGTTGCAGGCTAAGGCTGCGCACCTTTACATTGGCTCCTCCTGTAAAGGAAAAGGGGCTCAATGAGTATATAGTTTTTTTATATCCGTGATATAAAAGCATACAATTTTTATCAACAATAGTAATTACTATTGTTTATGGTAGCTTAGGATAGTAAACTGGAAAGGAAATAGGAGAGACACATAGCTACGCTTCCCACCCCAATCAATTACTGAGAACTCTGTCAATAATAATATTTTAGGTTCCTTGTTAGGAAGAATACAGGGTGGAGGAAACTCTGGTACTTAGAGTTAGGGTTAGTAAGTGTTAGTATAACTATATCCACCTGTAATATATTAATATTGACCGGTGATTTATTAGGTCCCGATGATCAAAGGATTCATCTGGGTGTTGAGGGATTGCTCAACCTCAACATGATATCGTGGTCCCAGCAATAGACTGTGATAGGAAACGTAGAATATGTTAGAAATTAAATGTTCTACTGTATATTCTATATACTGTAGTCCAGCTGGCACACTACCGGGGTTAGGTTAGTACCTGGCGGCACTAACTGATAGAGAGAGAGAAAGTATTAAGGCAGGAGAGTTTCCTATTGTTATGGTTTAGCACAACAATTGGAAGTGTAGGAGGACTGTCATACCGCCTACTGTCTCCTTGCGAGAATGAGAATTCTAATGGAATGGATAAGAATCCCTTTGGCTTCCATCCATCCATAAAAGGTCTGCCACCAGCTATACAGCCGGCGGCAATAATTGTGGATGGCAGACCAAGGGAGGCCGGAAGACTTCTCAAAAGTATGTTGGGTTTCCCACCAGCAGCCGTTAGGGCCGGCTCACTCACCCCCCGGGACATTCACTTCTGGTGAAGGAAGGACATAAGGAGGAAGGTGACTGAGGTGGCTGCCTAACCGCCGCCGGTAGTGTCCCGGCCGGCAACGCAGACAACCCGGTACGTCGGGATGACTGACCGAATACCGGAGAAAGAATGTTGTGACGGCTATGCCAACACTAAAGGACAGAAAGGGGAGGGGAGAAGGGTCTTATAGTTCACTGGGGAGAAAGGTGGTGGTAGGTATGCCGCCTACCTTCGTCAGTGGACTGAGGAAGCATGGATCCCTTTGCCGATGATGTCGTGGGCAGCAGAGGAACAAAGATTCCTCTGCCGGCGACATCGTCGGCTGCAAGACAGGGCACCCTGAATTGCCATCTAACCCCAAAGCCAGAGTACTCGGCGGCGAGGGGGAGAGCCGGCGGTTGCTGCCTGTAATGGCGGCGGCTCAGGGAGGGAGGAAGGGATTATCCTCTTTTCTGTATAAGAGAATATAAATTGAACCTTAATCATTAGTTCTAGGGGAGGTATGTCCCCATCCGAATTAATAAGGAATAATAGGGCGAGGTTAAACATGGGGAATTACTTTACTAACGTATACATATGCGAGTTAGGCTAGCCGAAAAGTAAAGTTACATATTAGGAAGAGGAATAATAATCTATTTGTATGCACAATCTTCACTTGTATAATTTGACTAACTAGCTAATATTATAGCTAAATACCGGGAAAGTCGCCCTACTAGCTAATAAAATGCAATAATAATGGCGACAGCGGTCGTAAAAGTGGCCACCTCCGGTCGTGGCAATGCTCAACCTAACACACTTAAATTATTGGAATTTAACTGTGAGACGAGAGCCAAAATTTATACATAGGAAAGAATTAATACTGAACTTAACAAAGAATGAAGATGCCGAAGATTTCATGATTAATACTGTATTCCGATAACTTGCAATAACACCAGGATAACATTGGGAAAACACTTAGTCATATCGGCTACAAGTAAAGGAATGGCGGCTGGTAGTAGTGCGGATAGGAGGTCCACCGGGTACCTAGATCGTTCCCCCCTTCTTTTACCACTCTTCCCCCTTAAAGAGTTAAATATATTCGGCGTGAAGATTGCTATGTGTTGTATCTAAAGATACGTCCCCTAATATTATGCGATATCCTCAATTTTTATTATGGATACTCGCGTCAGGAGTTAGAATCCTGGAGACCTTCGGTTTATTTCTCTGGGAGTATCACTGTAGCAAATATCCCTTAGAAAGGCTACCTAAAGGAACCTTCCATCAGGGCGACATGGCCGAGCCCAAATTCATATATATATATATATATATATATATATATATATATATATATATATATATATATATATATATATATATATATATATATATATATATATATATATATATATACAGTGGAACCTCTACACACGAACGTATCTACATCCGAATTTTCCAACATCCAAAGTAAAATTCAAGCAAATTTTTGACTCTACACCCGAATTTTATTTCGACACACGAAGTAAGCAATTTTCGTCGTACCGGTTGTATGGTTGTATCCGAATTTTTCGACACGCGAAGTACAATTCGAACACGTTCCGACTCTACACCCGAATGTTTTTTTCGACACCCGAAGTAAACAATACTCGTACGCGTAGTCGGTGCTCATAGCGCCTGAAGTGTTTTTTATATCCGCCGATAGAAGGCAGCACATCGACCTCGGAGGGACGCTCAATTAGCGGGTCTTGGGTCAGTCCTCTGTTCTCGTCGGCTTCTTGCGGTTGTGCTCTGTGCGTTCTGCTATTAACTCTGTTTTAATCGTGATTTTTTAGGTGCATCCTTTAACGGTAATTTACATAAAGTATGGGTACTAAAAGGCTTAGTTTTGCCAGTGGTAGTGGTAGTGATGAGAAAAGGAAGAAGGAAATGCTTTCTTTAGAAATTAAGCAGGAAATTATTGAAAACATGAGCTTGGCATCCGCGTGAGTGAACTTGCTAAACAGTATGGCCGTAATATGTCGACGATCTCGACAATCCTTAAACAGAAGGAAGCTATTAAAGCAGTGAAACCTTCTAAGGGGATCACTATAATTTCCAAACGCCGTACCCCTATCATAGAAGAGATGGAACGACTTCTACTAGTGTGGATTAAGGATAGAGAGATCGTTGGCGACACCATCACCGAGACCGTTATCTGCGAGAAGGCGCACGCCATCTTTACGGACTTGAAGGAGGAGAGCTCTGGGGGTGATGCTGGGGAGAGTTCAACCGAGCCTTCTTCAGATGATTTCAAGGCATCTCGTGGCTGGTTCGAGAAATTTAAGAAACGGTCCGGGATTCATTCAGTTGTTCGCCACGGAGAGGCTGCTAGTGCGGACACAAAGGCTGCAGCTGACTTTGTCAAGAACTTCGAAAAGATCGTGCAGGAAGAAGGCTACGTTGAGCAGCAGGTGTTTAATTTTGATGAAACCGGGCTGTTTTGGAAGAATATGCCGAGTCGAACCTACATCACTGCCGAAGAGAAGAAATTGCCTGGGCATAAGCCAATGAAGGATCGGTTGACTCTTGCCCTATGTGCCAACGCTAGCGGGGACTTTAAAGTCAAGCCCTTACTGGTTTACCATTCAGAGAACCCTAGGGCCTTTAAAGCACACAACGTCGATAAGGATCAGCTTCATGTTTTCTGTCGATCCAACTCGAAGGCCTGGGTCACTAGGCAATTCTTTGTGCAATGGGTAAACCAAGTTTTCGGCCCTTCTGTGAAGAAGTATCTTCATGAACAGAAATTGCCTTTAAAGTGCCTGCTATGCCTTGACAATGCACCCGCTCACCCCCCCCGGACTTGAAGATGATATCTTTGATGAATTCAAGTTCATAAAGGTGCTGTATCTTCCACCGAATACCACCTCTATCCTCCAGCCCATGGACCAGCAAGTCATCTCTAATTTTAAGAAGCTGTACACCAAGCACTTATTTAAGCAGTGCTTTAATGTCACGCAAAGCAGCAACTTAACTTTGCGTGAATTTTGGAGGGGCCACTTCAACATCGTGCACTGCTTGAAGATCATAGATCAGGCTTGGGTGGGATTAACTCGACGGACCCTTAATTCCGCTTGGAAGAAGCTTTGGCCTGATGCTGTTGCTCCCCGAGATTTCGAGGGTTTTGACCCCGAACCTGATCCCGTGGTCGGTGCAGTGGAAGCCGTAGAGGAAATCGCCTCCCTTGGCTAGTCCATGGGTCTGGAGGTCAACGCAGATGACGTTACGGAACTCGTCGCCGAACATCACGACGAACTGACGACGGATGAGCTCAAGGAACTCCATGCTATGTCGGAGCACATGAGTGATGACGAGGAAGGGAGCGAGGAGGTAGAACATGTGTTAGGTTCGGCGCAAATAAAAGAGGTGTTAGGAAAATATCAAGACGTGGTCGACTTCATCGACAAATACCATCCAAAGAAATTGCAGGTTTGTCGTGTAGTTTCTCAATTCGATGATGTTTGCCTAACTCACTTTCGAAACATTCTGAAAAGCCGTACCAAGCAATTATCTATCGATGCTTTCTTTAAAAAAACTGCGAAGCGAACTCGCGATGAAGAGGATGTAAGTGAATCGAAGAAAACGGCAAAGAGTGAAGTGGAAGAAAGTGAAACACAGAAAACGGAAAAGAGTGAAGCAAAAGAAATTCAGTCAATTTTAAATGTAGAGAGTGATAGTGATTAAAATTACGTAATCATCAAAAAGAAAAAAAGAAAATGTAAAAAAAAAATATAAAATATAAAAATAAAAAAAAAATAAGCTAAGTTATGTTAAAGTTCACTTAGTGTAAGTTAGAATAAGTTACGGTAGTGTACGTTTATCGTAGTTAACCTCTCTACCTCCTCGCCGCCCGTCCGTCTCCTCTCTGCGTAGAAAGACTAACAACACCTGCGCTGGAGTTTTTAAGGTAAAGTGACGCTAAAAACCCGTTTCTTATTTATCATTTTTTGCTAATTCTTCTTATTTACATGTCTATTCTTCTTATTTACATGTCTAGTATCTAATTTAGTGTTCATTATTCTCATGGGAAAATTATGTGTGGTAGTTTATTAAGAAGTTATCAAAGGTTTTTGGGCTCAACCACGGATTAATCCTATTTCAATGTATTCTTATGGGAAAATTTGTTTCTTCATCCGAACAATTTCTACATCCGAAGTTGGTTCTGGAACGGATTAAATTCGTATGTAGAGGTTCCACTGTATATATATATATATATATATATATATATATATATATATATATATATATATATATATATATATATATATATATACGTATATATATATATATATATATATATATATATATATATAAATATATATATATATAAATATATATATATATATATATATATATATATATATATATATATATATATATATATATATATATATATATATATATATATATATATATATACGGATTTTGAGCGAAGCGAAAAATCTATTTTTGGGCGAGATGGCCATGTCGTCCTGATGGAAGTTCCTATTGGGTAGCTTCCTTGGGTATATTACAACTACGGCGATATTCCCAGAGAATTTACCTTAAGGTACCAGAATTCTAACTAATGAAAGGGATATCAGAGGACGTATTCTTGACACGCCACATGGCAATCTGCGCCCCAAACAGAGATAACACATCGAGGGGTCAGTTGGCAAGAAACGAAAACGGGAAAGAAAAAGGGGGAGCCGCTCCCAAGGCTCCCTCTTCTCCAGTTTCGTAAGCGTGCCTGGCGCCAATCCTGGCGCCATCTGTATTCCTTGTAGCGTACACGAGGTGCTACAGATACTGTATGTAGGGAGGGGTCCTACAGCCCTTTCATAGAAAGGGAAGGGCGGGTCCATCAGGACGACATGGCCATCTCGCCCAAAAATAGATTTTTCGCTTCGCTCAAAATCCGTTTTTTGGGCTCAAGCCATGTTGTCCTGATGGAAGTATACCAGAGCATTACTGTATCTCTGGATTCTCAGAACGTGCCGTACTCCCCGGAGGTAATTTTTCCGGGTCAACTAGACATAGAGACCTAAGATGTTACCGTTATACATCTTTTCAACTAACCATAAACCATGTTAGAGCTTCCTGCCCCCTACAGGGAAGAGTCCTACCAGACTCTGGAAAAGTCTCGAAGAGTACATATACCTATGTATGAATACCAGGCAAGCTAATATAGTGGTCTCACCCTATATTAAGTAAAGCATAGTTTGTAAAGAACCACTGCGTCAATATGAAATATCGACCAGTTCCCCGCACAATACTTGTATTGGACAAAGGTTTATATCCGCATAGGAGGAAACTTGTAAAACCGCCACCGTCCCCTTCTGGGACGGAATCCTCCCGTTAAGGGAAAGCATAAACCAATGCAACATAGCTTGCATAAAGGAACAATTCTATTAGAATTATCCCAGATAACGTACATAGAATGAATGCTCAATTATACCAATAAATTGACACAGGTGAAGGAGACGCAAGGTTCTCAAGAAAAAGTTTATTGACAAACAATAAATAGACAGGTTAACAACAATTATATATATATATATATATATATATATATAAGAAGAGGATAACCCAAAACTTTGAGCATAAGTATGATAGTAAACAGAACTTGTTTATCTGAAAGAAAAACATTATTGCCACTTTTTAAAATAACGAGGTATCAAAGTCATAAAAGTCTGTATTACAAATCAATCACATTAGCGTTAGAAAACGCTCAGCGCACATGTCTGCACTTATGCTAGGTTCACCTTTGGAAATGGAACAGTCTATGTGGGCAACTCAGTGCCCTCACTTAGTTTGTAGTACCGTATGTAACTACACACTCACCCTGGAATTAATCGTCCCAATTAAAACCACTGTTCCTCGCAGAGTTAAACAGTAGGGTTAACGACGCGACCCACTGCTACCACAGATCTCTTTAGTTCCTCTACTTGTTTCGCATAGTGGCGAAAGAACACTCTGGAAGACTTCCAGCCCGTGTATAAACGGAGATGTTCAAAATCCATACAATTAAAGAAATTTAAGGATGAGGCAACTTTCCTGGGATCGTGACCTGCGGGTGTACTGTCAGGATCCGCTCTGCGAATAAAATATGTGATTTTCGCTCTGAGTTGATTCAGAGATAAATTTGAGCCTGATGTTTCTCCCCTGAATAGTTGACCACCCTTGAAGTCTGAAGTTCTACGAAGATAGACCTTTAGGCATTCTACTGGACATAGAGATGCATCTTCTTTCAGAGGGCAGATTCTCCAGGGCCCCCACCTGTTGGTGGGTAACTCATTCTTGGCGAGAAACGTAGGATCCGGAAACAGGTTCAGTTCTCCCCCATCCAGGAACTGAACACGACCTGCCTCTCTCGAGAGGGCTACAATCTCACTAACCCTGGCCCCGGATGCGAGTGCAAATAGGAAAATAACTTTTTGTGTCAAATCCTTTAACGCACACTCCTCATTGCTCAACAGAGAAGCGAAATGAAGAACTTTGTCTAAAGACCATGAAATGGCCTTTGGAGGTGCTGGAAGGTCTGAGCCTAGCGCAGGCTTTCGGAACTTTATTAAAGATCTCGTTACCGAGGTCGACCTGGAAGGCATATAGAATGGGTCTTGTCAAAGCAGACTTACACGCCGAAATCGTGTTAGCTGCCAACCCTTGACCATGGAGGTGGATGAAGAAAGATAAGCAGAAGTCTGTCGAGATCTCCTGCGGATTCTTCGCCTTGACAAAGGCCACCCATTTTCTCCAAGATGACTCATATTGCCTTCTAGTGGATTTGCACTTATATTCCTCTAGGAAGTCTATGCTGGCTTTCGAAATCCCGAAACGCTTTCTCACCGCTAGGGAGAGAAAATCATGAGCTGCAGGGTCCGGGTTTTCTGTAATGAAGCGCAGACAGTCGACTTCTGGACTCGCTGGGTCAGAACTGGATCTGGTAGCGGTACAAACTTCAGCCGTAGTTCCAATGCCAGGGGGAACCACACGCTGTTCGGCCACTTGTGGGCCACTATTGCCGCTACCCCCTTGAAGGATCTCAGTTTGTTGAGGACCCTCAACAGAAGGTTGTGAGGAGGGAACAGATAAATCCTGGACCATCTGTTCCAGTCGAGGGACATCGCGTCCACTGCTTCCGCTAAGGGGTCCTCGTATGGGGACACGTACAGGGGCAACTTCTTGTTGTCTTTCGTCGCAAAGAGGTCTATCTGCAGTTCTGGGACTTGATTCAGAATGAAGGAGAATGATCCTGCGTCTAAGGACCATTCCGACTCTATCGGTGTGAACCTGGATAGAGCGTCCGCTGTCACATTGCGGACTCCTTGAAGGTGAACTGCCGACAGGTACCACTTCTTCTTTTCCGCCAATCGGAAGATGGCCAACATCACCTGGTTGAGAGGTGGTGACCTCGATCCTTGTCGATTCAAGCATCTCACAACTACCTCGCTGTCCATCACCAACCTTATGTGGATCGAGTGACGCGGGGAGACTTTCTTTAAGGTAAGGAGCACTGCCATAGCTTCTAGAAAGTTTATGTGAAAGGTCTTGAATAGCTTGGACCAAGTCCCCTGGACTTTTTTCCGATGAGAGTGACCTCCCCATCCCTCCTTCGAGGCGTCTGAGTGAATCGTCACCGACGGGGGAGGTGGCTGAAGAAGAACCGACTTCTTTAGATGTCTGGCTTGGGACCAAGGCCTGAGAAGAGTACGCAGCCGAAGCGGAACTGGTCTTCTCATATCTCTTCGCGCGTTTGATGCATAACTTCTCCAAACTCCGGTTGCATCCTTTAGCTGTGCTCTTAGCACTGGGTCTGTCACCGAAGCAAACTGGAGAGAGCCCAGTACCCTCTCCTGTTCGCGTCTTGATATCCTTTTGGAATCTAGAAGTCTCTTGACAGAACCCGCTATCTCCTTCCTTTTCTTCGCCGGGATGGAGAAACGGTGTGACATTAGGTCCCAGTGGATTCCCAGCCACTGGAACTTTTGAGATGGAGAAAGTCCAGACTTTTTTCTGTTGATCTTGAAGCCTAGATACTCTAGGAACTGGATCACTTGACTGGAAGCTTGCAAGCATTCTGTCTCGGATGCTGCCCACACCAGCCAGTCGTCCAGGTAGGCTACTACCTGAATTCCCTTTAGGCGTAATTGTTTGAAAGCTACGCTCGCAAGCTTCGTGAAAATCCTTGGGGCTATATTTAGCCCGAATGGCATGGCTCTGAAGGCGTATAGTCTTCGTTGTAGCCTGAACCCTAGGTAGGGGGAGAGTCGACGGTTGATTGGAACGTGCCAATAGGCGTCCGACAAGTCTATGGAGACGGAATATGCCCTCTTGGGCAGTAAGGTCCTTATGTGTTGCAGTGTTAGCATCTTGAATTTGCAATTCACTATGAACTTGTTGAGTGGCGACAAGTCCAGAATGACTCTGAGCTTTTCCGAGTCTTTCTTGGGAACACAAAACAGCCTCCCTTGGAATTTGATGGACTTCACCCTTCGGATCACTTTTTTCTCCAACAGTTCTTGAACGTACTCCTCCAGAACGGGGGTGGAGTGTTGGAAAAACCGAGGGCACGGGGGTGGAGTGCTGTACCAGCTCCAGCCCAGTCCGTTCTTGAGTAGGCTGTGGGCCCAGGGATCGAAGGTCCACCGATCCCGAAAATTCTGAAGTCTCCCTCCTACCGGCATCATCTCACTTGAACTGCCGTCCTGAGGTCTTGCCTCCCCGACCGCGATCACCCCTGAATCCCCTTCCCCTTGAGGGGCGCCTAGACGAGCCTCTGGCTGCTCCTCTAGGCTTTGCTCGAAAGGAAGTAGACTGCCCTTCGAACGTTGGGGTGAATGCCGTGGACTGTGTCGACACGGCCTGGGGTACCCACTGAAATGTGGTCGGGGTTTGTGCCACCAACTGGGGTACTGAAGGCAATGGCAATTGCAGTTGCTGTTGCTGTTTAAGAGGCTTGGCTGGTCGAGACGGTAGCCTAGTCCTCATAGTCTTCCTCTTTGATTGAGGACCCTCATCCGGGGAAGACTTTCTTTTGTTAGCCAGGCCCCACTTCTGGAGAAGGTTTCTATTCTCCGTGGCGGCCCTATCAACAACTTCTTTGACCAAATCGGTAGGGAAAAGGTCTTTGCCCCAAATGTTGGAGGAGATTAGCTTCCTTGGCTCGTGCCTCACCGTAGCCGAGGAGAACACGAATTCCCTACAAGCTCTCCTCGCCTTGACGAAGCCATAAAGATCCTTTGTCACTGTGGCCAGATGAGTCTTGGCCACTACCATGAACATTTCATGGACCTTGGGGTCACTTGCCATCGTCTCAAGAGTAGTCTGAAGAGACATTGAGGCAGCCAGTCTTTCTTTTGTCTCGAGCTCTCTCCGCAAGAGAAAGTCAGACAGCTTAGGGAGGTCCTTGCCGAACTGACGTCCGGCAATATCAGCCTCCAACTTTCCAACTGAGAAGGTAAGATGGACGTCCTTCCAGTCTTTGTGGTCCATAGGCAGGGCCAGCGACAAGGGTTTACACTCCTCCAGGGACGGGTAAGGCTTGCCGGCCTCGACTGCTTTTAGTACAGCCGCAAACCCTTTCTGTAAAAAGGGGAAGGCTCTAGCAGGAGAGGACACAAAGGAAGGGAGCTTCTTACTCAATGCAGCTACCTTTGAGTTCGAGAAGCCTCTCTCTTTCATCGAGGATGAAAGCAAAGCTTGAGCCTTAGCATGGTCCATCACTATGACCTCCTTCGGCTCTGTCTCCTCCTTTGAAGCTGGTTCCTTCCTCAGCCGGACATAACAGTCCGGATATGACCCCTTGCTGGGCCAGAATTCCACCTCCTCTAGGGGAACTGAGCCCAACTTATCCGAGATGACGATCTTACCAGTCGTCATCGGCATGTGCTCAGCATACCTCCATGGGTTAGCATCTGAGCACAAGGGAAGGTCTTTCACATTGAGCTTTTTCTGGGGCCCATGTGATGCTGCAAGTCTCTGCATCTGCAGTTCCATTGCAGCCGCCTTCTCCTGATTCTCCTTCTGCATTTGTTGGATCATTCCAACAATGGAGGAGAGGGCCTGTCCCAGCTCTACTGGGAGAGCGGCCGATGTTGAGGGAATAGGCTCCGGGATCTGAACCGGAGTAGCCGACACCTCGTCGACCTCTTCCTCTACAACGTCTGGGGCTTGAACTTCATCCTGGGCTTCTGCCAGGAGGTCTTCCTCCAGACGTTCGTCCACGTCAGGCATCCTGTCATCCAACTGGATGTCTTGCATAGCGACCGCGACTTCAGCATCCACCTGGATCTGAACTTGGGGGATCTCCTCTTGAGGCTGGGGAATCACTGCATCAGCTGATGCCTTAGGGAAAAGATACGCCCTCATCTTCTCACTTGGAAGATAAGGTCCAGAGGTGTTCTTCTGGAAGCCCCTTACCCAGGTACGAAGCTTCTCCCTTGCTATATCCCTTGATTCCGCCGTCGTAGGGGAATCAAAGGCCTCGTAATCAGGTTAGTGCACACGGTACATACCTGAGGGTCCCAATACTGGAGATCACCCTTGGAGACAGCGCATGCTGCGTGCCTCCTACAAAACTCATGTCCGCAGAGGTTCTTACTGCGGACGTTGCAGAAAACACTTCCGCACTTCGGAGGGTCCTCCAGTAAAGAGAAGAAATTTCCATGAGTATCAAGTGAACTATGTATCACTGGATATGCATAGTAGCATAACAATTCAGAAAGGAAAGACACACACTTGTGTTTCCTTCACAACCAATTGTTGCAGCCTTCCAGATAATAAAATCGTATGATTAATATCTTCTAGAATAACCAATGAAAAGTTTCCAGAGGAAACAGGTGTAGCTCACACCTAAGCAATGATTTTAAAATCCTGGATAATAGACAAGAAAGAACTCACTTTCTTATCTGTAAGGCAACAGCAAAGGGCTGTGCAAGACAACACAAAAGTGTTAGAACACAGTGCTGTACCAAAACTTATACTATAGTTTTCCTCTTACAGTACAGTATATGTTATACTGAAGAATACTGGTACAGTATGGAAGGTAATGTGCCGGCCGGCACTTGCCGGCCGGCACACACCATAACTAGCTTTAAAGTATACTACTTAACAGCTATAAGGCGGCAGAACGCTGGTTCAAATGCATGTGCCGGCCGGCAGTAACTGCCAGCCGGCAACAGCCCATGTCGGCTACACAAAGTAGCACCCGGCTGCTGGCCACACTCTTGGCGACCGGCAGGCAAGGGCTGACATTAGCCGGCCGGCAAAGGTACACAACCGATGCCAGCCAGCAGCAAAAGAACCAGAGGACTACGACTGCCCGGCTGCCGGCCTCATAGGCCGGCAGCCGGGTCGGGTACAGCACTAGAAGAAAACAGAATGGATGCCGGGATAAGAGCGTAAGCAACCTCCAAGCCCGGCAATCCGAAAGAGTGCAGATAAGGAAGGGGAAAATCTAATCAGGCTTCCTGACCAATGCCGTCTGACTCACAGGCAGGCATGGATGAGGGACCAAGGGAGGTCCGGGCAGCACTCAAGCAGAAGACCCTTGCCGGCCGGCAGACTCTGCCGGCCGACAAAGGACTGAGTCAATTCCACATCCTAACCTATCCTAGGTCCAGATGTAGAATGACGTACAGTACTGTAATGGCTAGGCCATTACGGAGATAGAGGGGGAAGGGACAAAAGAGGGTCCTACCAACCTTGCTTTAGTGAAGGATCACCCGCAGCCAAGGAAACTCATCTTAGCCTAAGGGAGATCCAAGGAGGGAGGCCAGCAATACTTGCCAGCTCCCAAGAACCAAAGCAAGGAAGGTGTTGCTACTCCCAGGGAAAGAAACTTATCCTCCCACCGAGAACAGCAACAAGGACTAGTCTGCTAGATCACAAAAGAAGGAATCATCTCGTACAGAAACCTTTGGTAGTGACCTAAGGAGGCTAAGCCTCCTATGTCTGTGTCAGGCCAGCGAGGGAGACTCTACCCCAAGCCAGACGAACACAGACTCAGACTAAAAACTCTGTTGTTCTGTCCCACTCTGAAACCAGACTTACTGGAACAGGAAGGTACAGTAACACCCCAGTATAGTTTTATCGAAAGTTAATTCAGATAAACCACTTAGGGATAAGCCCAAGGCTTAAACAGAGGGAAAGGGATTGCATAGCTTCTCCGAAGAAAAGAAAGCAACCGGGGAGTATGAGAAAGTATACTAAGGCTCCATAAGCAACTTAGCCTAGACACCAAGAGAATCGATTACCTAAATCACCGAAACTCACTCGTATACTATCTTGGAAATATTCAACATAATCTTAAATGTATAAAAAACAGCCTAAAGTTTCAATAAAATTTTAATACACTCTGAAAACCAAAATCATGCAGAAAATACTAGGACCAAACGACTAGGCTACATAGCCTAGCGTAGGCCAGAGTTGGCGAATACTTCGCCAAAATAATACTAAAGCACGAAAGGAAATCCTATGTAACGCTAAATAGCTAAAATTTATTAAAGCAAAACAACCGGGAATGTCGCTCTGGCTAACTAAACTTATACCTAGCGAGCGACAGGGTCCATGACGCCTCCGGTAGGCTACGGCTCTTGTAACAAAGATTAATCCTATTAATCACTTAAAAATTTACCAAGAGCCTACATTTATACATAAAAGAAATGGTACTCAACTTATCAGAGGCCGACGAAGTTGGAGAAGCCATGAAAAGATGAATAAATCCAAGATTTGCGAGAAACACAGGAAAAAACACCGAGTTGTTAAGCTACGCAAAAAGGAATACAGATGGCGCCAGGCACGCTTACGAAACTGGAGAAGAGGGAGCCTTGGGAGCGGCTCCCCCTTTTTCTTTCCCGTTTTCGTTTCTTGCCAACTGACCCCTCGATGTGTTATCTCTGTTTGGGGCGCAGATTGCCATGTGGCGTGTCAAGAATACGTCCTCTGATATGTCGCGATATCCCTTTCATTAGGGATATTCGCTCAATTAGTTAGAATTCTGGTACCTTAAGGTAAATTCTCTGGGAATATCGCCGTAGTTGTAATATACCCTAGGAAGCTACCCAATAGGAACTTCCATCAGGACGACATGGCTTGAGCCCAAAAAAAAAAAAATATATATATATATATATATATATATATATATATATATATATATATATATATATATATATATATATATAAGGGATTTTGACGTAGGAAAAATCTATTTCTGGGCGAGGGACCTGTGCCGCCCAGTGAATAAGCTCCATTTAGCACTTATTCTTAGGTAATTTACTGCTAAATATACCAGAGAAAAAATGTAAAGGAGTGCTAGGTTAACTAGCTCGCTCACCTATTGGTGTCGGTATAAAATTGGGCGTATAATCCAGAGGTCCCGCACTATTTAGATTCATCCACGACAGAAACCCCAATAGAGGAGAGCCGTTCAACCTCACTCGGTACTACTAACACTGCATCCGCTCAGAACCCAACTCCTTAGCACCCAAAGTTTGGGGACTCCAAGGGAGAGGAGCTGGGAGGGTTCACTGGGCGGCACAGGTCCCTCGCCCAGAAATAGATTTTTCCTACGTCAAAATCCCTTTTCTGGGCTCGAACCTGTGCCGCCCAGTGAATCTATACAAGAGAAATGTCACCAAACTTGCAAAATAAAGGAAAAAACATAAGCGTAAGGGAAATACAGGATGCTTTAATCAGAGATGAGTACCAAAAAACAATTATAAGGGTATCTTAAATATGAACATAAATCCACTTGGTAGACAATTGACAAATAAGGTAGGTATAATAATGCCGTGAGTGATAATATATACAGATACTCAGGAGTTTTAAAAATTTACAAATATAATAACAGTATTCAGGTGCGAGACCAACGAATACAATAGGGTATAAATGAGGCAGGTAAGAGGGAGAGATAAAGAGACAAGGCATTAACCTGTGAGTTACCTGGGAGTAACTACGCTCCCTGCAGCTACTGTAGAAAATTTTAGGGCTTCCAAATGTTTAAGGTAGTGTTTCTTGAACACTGACGGTGATTTCCACCCTGTATACCTGGAAAGGTCCGTAAAATTCATGTGGTGAAAGAAGTTCACCGAGGTAGCAACCGCCCTGATATCATGTGCAAGAGGAAAAGAGTCAGGGTTAGCTTGTTTAATAAAATACAAAATTTGTTGCCTGATCCCTTTAATAGTAATGGTACCGCCTTGTTCTCTAACGAATAGAGGCCCCGAGGAGTTAGAGGAGGTCCGGGATAAATAAGACCTAAGAGTAGTGACAGGGCACAGAGACGGATCTTGCGTGAGGGGAACAATTTTCCAGGAGGACCATCTGTTCTGAGGGTCTTCGTTCTTAGCCAAAAAGAATTTGTTAGGTGAAAGAAGGACCTCTCCCGAAGGCAGGAACTCAATATGACCCGGGTCTCTCGACAAGGCTGCCAGTTCAGAAATTCTTGCCCCGGAAGCCAAGCTCACCAGGAAAAGTGTTTTCCTGAGAAGGGGAATGTAATCGCAAGAACTGTTAAGGGTATCAGAAGCCAATTTGAGTACATCATTAAGGAACCAGGTCACCGGGGTAGGACGAGTAACCGGTTTCAGTCTGGCACAGGCTTTCGGAATTGAAGCTAACAAAGAGTCGGTTAAGTCTATGTTAAAACCCACTAGGAAGATCTTTTTCAAAGCAGATTTAATAGTGGTGATAGTATTGGCTGCCAGACCTGATTCTAATAAAGATCTAAAGAAAGTGACTGTAAGGTTCAAGTTCATACAGTTCACGTCTGAGTCTATCAAAAATTTTGCCAACTTTTTAACTGCAGAGTCATACTGGCGGATGGTGGAATCCCGTTTATCCGATTCTAGGAACAGGGTGTTTTGAGGATCAATATTGGCACCATGCATGGCCGCAAACTTCATAAAGTCCATAAAGTTAGGGCGCTCTGAATGTTTGAGGAAGCGTACACAACGCGTGTTTGTACTATCTGAGACAGAACCGGATAGGGTATCGGGTGAGGGTATAGTCTCAACTCTCGCAGGAGAGGATACCAGTTGCTCTTGGGCCAGTTGGGTGCGACCAAGGCTACTTGTCCCTTGAAGGATCTCAGCTTGTCTAGAACTTTCAGCAAAAGATTCACCGGGGGAAAGAGATAAATCTTTTCCCAGATGTCCCAATTCTGAGACATGGCGTCTGTGGCGTAAGCCTGAGGGTCTAGATTGGGAGCCACATATACTCTCAATTTGTGGTTGGACTCCGTGGCGAAGAGGTCCACTTGGAGACCGGGAACCTGAGAGAGGATCCACCGAAATGACTTTAGATCGAGTGACCATTCCGATTCTAGAGGGGAGGTCCGGGACAGGGCGTCTGCCACTACATTCCGGACTCCCGCCAGGTGGACAGCTGAAAGATGCCAATGGTTCAAGGCTGCTAGGGAGAATATGGCTACTAGAACATGGTTCAGAGGCCCTGACTTTGACCCGCCTCTGTTGAGGCAGCGGACCACCACTTCGCTGTCGAGGACCAGACGAAGGTGTTGTCTCTTGGGAAGAGCGAGACGTTTCAGGGTTAGAAGAACTGCCATGGCCTCCAGCACATTGATGTGAAATTGGCGGAACAAGGGGGACCAAAGACCTTGAACTTTCCTGAGCTGAGAATAGCCGCCCCAACCTGATAAGGATGCGTCCGTGTGAATGATTAACTTCGGAGGCGGAAATCGAAGGGGAACTGACTTTGACAGACTGTTTGCTCTTGTCCAAGGAAGAAGTCTTTCCCGTAGAATGGGAGGAAGGCGGACTTTCCTGTCCCGGAGCTTCCGGTTCGCCCTCGAACGCCAGACACGATTGATATCTTTCAATTTTGCCTTCAGAAGAAGATCCGTCACTGAGGCAAACTGAAGGGACCCCAGAATCCTCTCTTGGAGTCGTCTGGAACTTACTTTGTCTTTGAGAAAGCGTTTGGTGTTCCTTGCAATCTCTAACCTCTTGGGTTTGGGAAGACACAGAGTATGAGATATAAGATCCCATTGCAGGCCGAGCCATTGGAACTTCGATTTTGGAAGAAGACGGGACTTCTTGAAGTTGATCTGGAAGCCTAGAGATTGAAGATAATGGATGACCTTGTGAGTGGCTTTTAGGCAATTTTGGGAGGTGTCTGACCAAATGAGCCAGTCGTCCAGATAGGCTACTACTTGAATCCCTTGATTTCTGAGTTCCTGAACAGCGACTTCTGCTAACTTTGTGAAGATCCTTGGGGCGATGTTGAGCCCGAAAGGCATCACCTTGAAGGAGTAACTTTTGTTCCCTAAGCGAAAGCCTAGATACGGACGGAAGTGTCTCGCTATCGGGACGTGATAATAGGCGTCTGTAAGATCGATAGAGGTGGTGACGGCCCCACGGGGAAGTAAGGTCCGCACCTGCGAGACGGTAAGCATTCGAAACTTGTCGCATTGAATGGACAAGTTGAGAAGGGATAGGTCTAGAATCACTCTTCTCTTGTCTGAATCCTTCTTCGGGACACTGAACAGCCGACCTTGAAACTTCAGGTGTTTCGTTTCTTGTATGGCGTTCTTTTGTAAAAGATCCTGGACAAATTCGACCAGGTCCGGAGTGGAATGTTGATGAAATTTGTTCGGAGGAGGAGGTCCTTGAATCCAACTCCACCCCAGTCCCTTGGAGATGATACTGAAAGCCCAGGGACTGAACCTCCATTTGTTGCGGAAGGCATAGAGCCTCCCCCCTACCTGCTGCACCTCAGTATTGGTTTGAGGAGTTGCCTCCACGTCCGCCTCGGAAGTTCTTTCCCCTGCGAAAGGCTCTTCCCCTGCCTTTGTTCTGGTTAGAACCACGGTGGTAGCCTCTACCTCTACCATAACTCTGGGAAGAGCTATGAGCCTCATAAGGCAGGAGAAGTGGCGGAGGCACCGGAAAGCTGGCTCTTAGGAAGCAGAACGGTGACATAGTCGTCCGAAGGAGCCTGAGAGGTGGAAGGCTGTGCAGGGGCAACAGGAGATGGGGGAAGAGGCAGCCGGAAATTGGACGAACCACTCTGCTGTTGCCTGAACTGGGTGGAGGTATATGGACGGAGCTTCTTCCTACCCCGGGCTTGGTAATTTGCAGGGTCATATTTACGTTTAGGAGTCAAACCCCAATGGGCTTTAAGGCTCTGGTTGACTCTAGTGGCCTCCGCCAAGACTTCCTCTACAAGAACCTCAGGGAAGAGATTTGGACCCCAACAGGAGGACCGGATAAGCTTATTAGGTTCATGCCTAATAGTCGCCTCTGCCAGGACATGTTTGCGACACCTGCGTTTAGCAGTAGCGAAGTCATACAGGTCATAGTATAATGACTGCAACGTAGCCTTGTTGAGAGACTTAAAAATACTCTCAGTATCGTAAGTCAAGGCTATCGACTCCGTGGAAGTGGCC